>NC_039495.1:7225766-7530085 GCF_003590095.1 Trichoplusia ni | reverse complement strand
TTATTCCAAACACCATTAGTCTTTCGAATACCATTAAAGATCGATTGTGGGTAACGTAACAACCAATACGGATATTCAAACATTATGTAAAGATAGTTCATCTTTATAATGATTAATTTTAATCCATTTCCCGTGATTCTAGTGGCCTAAGTTATGAAACTACTTACTGGCATCACAATCGCCGCTGTCATCGCAGTACGTAACACTTTAGCTGTAAACTAGGTGGCCGGGTCGTTACGAACTCATTATTTGCAAGTTCTGAAAAGCTTGAACTGTCCCAGAGAGTATAACTTTTCATATGATGAAGGAGCATGTTTATGCTGTACCACGTCTCAAAGTAAGACTAATATAACTAGTACAAGTTTAAGTTGTATGAGCGAGATAGTGCTTTACATGCATATATCGGCGTCCCCCTTCCACAACGGCAACAAATGTGGTGGTAAAGTTATTAGACAGATAGCCGAATGGAATGGTATCACGTTTTCGATCTTTGCGTAGAACCATCATTTGTGTGATCCACGAATGCTTCTTCTGAGTCTGGGTGTCTTTGTGCATGTGACTTGAATGTTTGTGAAATGATTCGCGACATAAGGAATAAACTCCACAATGCGAGAGTCTTCTATGACACGAAGTTTCTATCATAAGATATTGTTAACGGCCGTATTTACGGTGCTATCGGCATAATGCTACCTGCACTTTTATATCTAAAACGTTTCAAAAAGATCTTTCGAAAAGAACAGCTGCTACCGATCACGAGATGTCGAAAAAAGTTGAGCAAAAAGCAGAATTCTGTAATGCAACAGTTTTTTCTCATTAGAGGTCATATTTCAAAATTGACAATACATTAAGAAATGATTTCGGACGAGTTTTATTTTTACGGAATTTTTAATAATAGGTTTGGTAATATTAATGTAATAATGTGTGAGAGGAAATCCTTGGTATTGGCTCTTAATTGTTTCTTAAGCCATCACACCAGTGTTATTACGATATTATTTTGTTTATTGCTATTGAAAGGCAAGTTATCAGCGAAGAAGTGCCAATTACTTATTTTAGTACATTGTTTTAGATATAATGATTTCTTCATTGTTGCTAAAAAAAGACTGCACGGATAGGTGAGGTCGGTGGTTGAGGTCACCACGCCAAACCCACTATGCGTGTAGTATCGCGGGTTAAATCCCCGCGTAGGATTTGTGTGATCAACGAATTTGTTCTGAGTCTAGGTGCAATTCTGAGTGCAATATGCATGTTTGTGAAACCCCCGGCGACACAAGGATTAAATTCTTTACTGCAGGAGCCGTTGAAAAAACTGATATCTTTTGTTATTTTAAATATCTATTACTATTAAGTGATGCAACGGTATTCATTAGGGTTTCCCGACTATTTTCGGTCCCAACCGGAGTCCTCAATCGTGAGCTGACGCGGCGGCGAGATTTACTTCTTTATAGGTTACCTCGATCACTTTTATCCTACGTTCTATTGCACAAGATATTTACAATAATTTATACCAAGAATGTTGACATTCAAACAACATTTAATTTAATTACTTTCCTGTTATTTTTGTATTCTTTACGTAAAACACATAAAATTCACCTGTTCTACCTCAAAGTGTCAGCTGAGCTCGGAAACTGGTTCTTCAGGTGCTCATGAACAATAGCAATGAAACTTGTTGCCATGTGCAATAACTATTGTGAACTCTACATTTAATTCAGTGTGTATTTGTTCTAACGTTTCTAAGCTCGCCTTGTGTACGAAAACTAGTTTTAAAAGTTGTTTTTTTAAGATAAATGGAGTTGTGATGCACATTTTTGTGTAAGAAGGAATAGCTGGATAAAGGAAGAGAGAGAGAGAAGAAAGAGTAGAGAAAAGTTGGTTGACGGTATAAAAGGATTATTGAAATGAAAAGTGATTTAAATAATTACTTGTTAAAAAATAATTTTAGTAGCGTACTAGCTTAAGACATATCTTTTATGACATATACATTGTGTGTAAAATAAACATTTCGACAAATCTTCGACCGTCCAGTCCTTTGATTAATGAATGCGAACCATTTGTTTTGCTTGAGGTATTACAGATATTTACATCTTAAACCACAAAATTTGGCACCTTCTTGGATTTTCATTTCCTCCTACAAACAAACCTTATTGGGATTGAAATAATGTTATATCAAAACAGATATTATATCAGAGGTTCTACCACCATATCTTAATTCACAGAGCCATACCATCATCACAAATGTGGAAGGGAGACAGCGCTCTACGGCATGTATAGCGCCATCCCGCTTACGTAAGCAACTGTTAACTTTAATATCTGTTGGTACTTAGTAATCTTCTTTACATAACACAGGAAGAGTTGGAGTCGTGTCAGTGACGGAATGCTGGTAAGAAATGGATCGCAAATGAAATGTAGACAAAGATTAGTGATATAGAGACTACTATATTGTAATTCATTGAATGTTTTTAAAGATGTTTTTCTTTTTGATATTTCGCTGAATGTTTGGAAAAGAGAAGTTGATCTGTAAGCAACATTATTGCAGACCAAGAAGGTTAAATATATTCCGCTTTTTTATCCACATTTCTGTTGGTCTGGTGGTTATGGCTCTGACTGCTATACCGAATGTCGAGGTTTCGATTCGAATCTAGGACAAATGTGATGAGTACGATCATTTGTTCTGAATATGGGTCTAATTGGCATTTTATTATTCGTCATTTCCATTCTCACTTGTTTCATACAGTTCATCCATCTCTTTTTCATTCTTCCTCTCTCATTCATAGTTATACTCTTTGGTTTCTTTGTTACGTAATAATTTATTATTATTTTTGTCGTAAACACACTCTAAAATTATTGTCAAGGCAATATACATAGCCAGAAATGTCCCGAAAAACGAATTATAATAAAAAAGGAGAGCAGCTTTAAAAACGTTTTTCAATTTTCGCAACGGTACGCCAACATCACTAATTCATCTTATAATAAGCTTCGGTAGTTATTATCATTCTTAATTAATTTATGTATCTCAAATTTAAATTAATCTCGATCTTAGCATTCAATTCACTCTAATCAAATTAAAAAAAATCTGTACTAGGAAGTTCATTGTAATTAAATTCATAATAAATTATCTTAGCAGTAGAGGTCATTATAGTCAAATTGAAAGGAGATATAAGTATTAAGGAAAGTTTTTTTCCATACCCATGGGATCGTAAACTGGATATCAGTGGTCCGTTGTTTAATTAGGCAAAGTAACATCTTGTCTGCTCTATTTAATGACCGTGGCAGCTCTACATGGTCCGACCGTAACATTTAATTGCTACTTCGTATCTCCCTTAATTGGTATACTCTTGTTTAGGAGACTGATAAAAAATGGAGCAAGATTGTCGGTCGGTTCAACAAGCAAAGTCTGCGACAGTGATGTAAGTTGAAGTAATGAAGTGACTCAACAATTCTCTAATCTAGATATTAGTAGTATTTACCTAAAATTAATAAGGTTAGCCGATTAACTTTCTACGGGTGTTTACTCTGTGGCCACTGAGAGCGCAGCCGTCGCGGCGCGCTCAGTTGCGACTCGGCTATGGCGCAGGGTGCACGCCGCATCACTGCGCGACCATCACCGAATTGTTTACGTGAATAAGCCTGTCTCCCATTACATTGTTAGTTACCGACTATTGTTGCCGCGAGTGGTAAATGATCAGTTTCTAGTGCAAGTGTTCTGTGTTACAATGGCTAATCTGACGCTGAGGTACCTGGATGAGTTGTCCTATGTCTTGAATAGCCGAAGGCATTTGGCGAATCAAGCGAAAGCATCTTCTGTTGGCGATTTGCTCAACGCCGAGGAGGAACGGTTCACACCGGTATGTTTATTGTCACTGTCTCGCTAAGATTTTAATTAGTAACTGGGAATTTTGATCTAAATATCAAAACTGACAATGCTGACGTTTCGGTCGTTTCAGATCGCTGAAATTCCGTTTCACAAGAAAAAACAAAAACAATTTACTTTTAAATGATGTTAATGTTCGAATTTCGTATGCAATGGAACGTTGTTAAGGTGAGATTTGAATGCACGCGACTAAATTAGAAAATGTGCGCGATTTTTTTTTGTGTGCGCTGAAGGAGTGAAGGTCATTTTTAATGCTCGGTGGTTTGATAAGAATTGTGAGCGGCTTAGGCTGGTGGCTAAGTAAAGAGTATGATATATTACCTGCAAACCTAGCCTACGTACACATAGTTGCTTGTTTTTACAAGATGCCATTAACATTACGTTATCATTAGTACAGAATCTAACTGATAGTTGTAGCAAGAAAACAACAGTTAACATACAAGTGTTGATGTCGGTCATAGACATTGACTTTACATTAGTTATTGTAAGTAAAACGAATATGTTTCGTGAAAGGAAGACGCGTGTTGAGAATTGAGGTCGCGGTATTCGGTTCGGAGATGCATCCGATGAATATGTACATATTTAATAAATATTAATATCATTAAAAATAAAAAAAAACTACTTTTTTTTCTGAGTAGCATTTCTGATAGCTAGAATGAATATTGAAGTAATTGATAAATATCAAGGTCGTAAATACCTACTTAATGATATTAAGTTTATCAAAGTTAAGAAAACAGTTAGTGAAAGTACCTACTTACCTAAAGAATTTTGGATAGACATGTTAGAATCTAAAATGGCAATTATCACATTAACCGAGACTTGATAATAATCGTTGTAATTAATCCCACGCTATTTTTGTCATCAACCTACTTATAAGCTAGAAAAATAATCTTTGTTTTAAATTCGCATGTTTTTATTTATTTTTATTTTTAACCGACTTCTATTTAATGTAATTTTTATTTTCGGAACTCACCCTTAACGTCATTTTTAATGGAAGTAATGCAAAAAGTTTGCACATTTATGAAATTTTGAATTTCGAATGTGAAGAAACGAATAGTGACGTTATGGTTGTGATAAATATAAATATTTATCGATACACAATTTATGGCAATATAATCAGTATTTGAAACTTAGTATAGTTAGTATTGTTTTAGATTTAAGTCATTTCTACGACTCGCATAGTGATTGTTTATGAGAACGAATTTAATCTGTATCTTTTAAATGTTAAGATCTTGCTGTGTTATTATTTACTTTGCAAAAAGGTTATTATCACATAGAAAAGGTTTCAATCGGACTCAGATATCGGATACAATGGGAACCGGTCGCGTTGCGGTTCAACGCTTCGAAACCATTCATGAGAATCGTAGCTGTGACGGTTTTGCATTTATTCATAAAATTATGTTCAACACTGGATTATAAATTATTCACAGGCATGAGTAGCCGTGGATTTGTTTATCAATCGAATAACTTAAACACAGTTTTTCCCGCATAGGTGTCATAATATAGCTTCTAAATCTCCTATCTAATAATTCAAGGTCACTCCATAATAAGTTTAGGATTTGCCCGTAAAAAGACGTACTTCATTAGTGATACTTTCGAATCTATATTTTTGATATAAGTACCGGTACGTATTAATACGATATCGTATGTACATCCTCATGATATGCGATAATAGTTATAATAACCAAGTATTTGCGACGCGTACGAGCGGAACAACTGTTATTTCATGTTTACACGCTATGACTGCGAGTACTGTGACTTCCTTTTATAAATTTACTTTGTTTGATTATAAAAATATATTATTTTCCGCTATTGACCATGATTATGATAATATATTTTGTCAATTAATGCTAATTTAATGCAACGCAGGTTAATTTTCATAATAAATAAATAAATAGTTCGGACGTCGGTGAAAAATATGTTTTAGACTGAATTAATTTTTGATTTTCAGGCTTTACCAAATAAAGACCATCTAAGGTGTAAAAATGCGTACTATTTAAAATCTTCTATATCCCTTCTTTTTTTTACCACGATCCTTTAACTAAACAACTGAATGACGGACTTACGGATGCTAGGATGGTTATCAGTGCACGTGCACATAACAAAATATTAGTTAAAAATCTTAAAAACTAAAGGTACCATGTAGTTTCTAGATTAAATTTATGTAATAGTAAAAAAATCGATATATTCTTTGAGTTAATTTTTTTTTGGTTTAAATTTAGTATTTTATAGATTTGTGAATCTAAAGCACATAGTCTGCCTATAAACAATAATACTACTTAGCTACTTAGGCAGTAACCTATTTAAAATGAATACATACGCGATATCAAACCACATTTAACCACAATATTATATTGTTCTATGATGTAAATAAATATAGATTTATTTAAAAATAATCGATTGAAAATAAACCACGGCACATCACTTGCGGTGAGAAAATATAACAATGATTTACAAAATGTCTGCCTTTGTTCACTTTAAGCGACTTTCGACTTTGGTGTTCGACGTTATAGCACATTTTTCATTGATACATTAACTAGTGAATCTTGTCGTGTCTGCTCTGCGTGGATTGATGATTTTACTGCGAGAGAACGTTTTCGCTTATATTTTAATGTAAACGATCTTCAGATTGAAATATGGCTACTTTGAATTGCATTACAACACTTTATTTACGTAAGTTTATTGGTCTTTAACTGTTAATCACTTTTGACTTGAATCGAACAAAACTCAATGAGTAATTGATGTTTGGAGTAATTGAAGTTTTTTAAACAAATCTTTATGTTGGTCACTTGTTGTTTTTCGCACATTTAAACGCGGTTTGGGGTTCAAAATTGAATAAATTTCTTTAATAACGTATAGTCCGACTTCCGACAAAAAGAGCAGGCTCTTAATTCGTCTGTATTTTCGAAATCGATGAACCGATTATGTTGATTCTTTTCTTTTCATTTACCGTAAAATAGCTAACATTTGTTGGCATACAATTTCTTTAAGTTTGTCTCACTAATTTTTCTTTTGAATTAAGTATCTGTATATTTTTGTTGATAAAAAAGTTAATAAACAGTTAAAAACAATTATCTTGAGAGTACCTGTGACTATTACACCAACCGCAGTGTTGTGAACTATTATTAAACCTTTAAAAAACAAATAAATATTGTAATACCACTACGCTTCTAACATTTAACATTTATAAACCCGTCAATTTGAATCTCATCTAAACAAAGAGGTTTTAATACCAAATTACACACAAATAAGTAGATTGGTGAACGTATAATGTAGTAATAATACTGAATACGGGTAATTGGAAGCCTTCGAACATTATTACTCGTACTTACTTCCTTATAATGCGTACAACCTTGCTTCAAAATAGATTCTATTTATTATTGTCGATAAACGTGTTAGATAGGTTATTTGAAGTAAACTAAGATTCACCCGCCACATCAGCTCGTGATTAAAGACTCCGGTAGGGTCCGAAACTAGTCAGGCGATACTGATAGATTCGTGTGAGGAAGCTGTTGCATCATTTAATAAATTAAGAGGTTTTTTGTTTTAAAGAAGTCATGAAAAGTTTTCAATTATAGAGCTTGTATTGAAATATGTACACGTGTATTTTGCATTTTCTTCCTACCTTCTCATTAATCAGAACAATATAGTCGATTACAGATTAAGGTGTGTTGAAAAAATTACATTTTAATATTTTGATTTGGTAAAAGTCCCGCGTTGGGCTCCAATAACGGCATCATGGTGACTACAAGATTATTGAAATCTTTATCCGTAATTCTGGGTGTAGTTAATTTATCAATAGTTAAGTAATATAAGATACATAAACGAAAACATTCGTCCAAAAAGTTTACAAACTGTTCCACCGCATTTTCTCTGTCAATATTTCGAAATTACCAAACACTTATTTCCACAGCAAGTCCACATTCACACCAATTTTTAGGTACAATACCGCGTTCCATCGTACTCATTAGGTCCGGTACTAACCCATAGCTGACCTGCGCATGACGTCGGTACGCAGTCAGAATAACAAACAGCTGATAAACAATAACTTTCTCACTTTCCCGAACCAATATACTACCGGTATTATATATTATCGCAGTTATAATGGTCTAAATTATGTCTGTGATAGGACTTATGTAATGACTAGCTGTTGCTTGTGGCTTCGTCCGCCTAAATGTCCGATAAAGTTCCTGCATGCTAGCCTACCTTTGTGTTAATCTAAGGTTTTCGCTGCCTGCTTACCAATTGTTTGTCCTTCCTTCTTTGTCCTTCGTTAAGACATTACAATGTAGGGTATTTGCTTAAAAAAAGGTTTTAGTCAACGCAAAATGCAATACTTTTTTTTGAAATGACTCTCGCAGTAAGAAATTTAGTCCTTGTGTCGCGGGGGTTTTTACAAGCATACAAACACATGCACAAAGACACCCATACTCAGATCACACAATAAATGCTTGTCCTTCGCGGGGATCGAACCATCGACACGACGCGCACATTGGGTTTGGTGTGGTGACCTCAACCACTCGGCTATCCGTGCAAATCAAATGATCCCAGTCCATTGCCCATAAGTACGCCAAAAAAATAAATAGATTACAAAAAGTTTCTTTATAAAACTCATAGATTTTATAGTTTTTTTTCCTTTGTTTTTATTATCAGTTTAGAAGGTTACGTTTGTATGTATTTGAATATCAAACATCATTGTAACAGTTTCTGTTATTCTTACAACTACTAATGTTTGATCGAATCATCGTAAATAGTGTAGTGAGTAGGTTGTAAGCTAACGTAAAGACACAAAACAATTATAGGTCAATACATAAACAATCAGTTTTGTTTGTAACCATGTCTTCTAAATAAGGATTTATTTTCGTCTGTTTGTGACATACGCGATTTTGTTTACAAAGACAATGCTTGCTAACTAAAAAATTGCTGCAGATTAATATTATACAAGTGGTATAAGTATTACGAAACAGTTTGATCACAGGTTAAGCGACGCTTTTTGCCGTCGGTCCGTAAATGGGTGACCATCTATGACATAACGAATTCCTTCGTGCTACGGAAGGCATTTAAAATTGTAGATGCTGGCTATTACTACATCTTTGACAGTCGTTAAGGGTAGTTAGAAGCTAGAAAGTCTGACAACCAGTCTAACAAAGGGGTATCCTATTGCACAGGTTGGGTTGAGAAGGTCAGATAGGTAGTCGCTGATGATGGTTAGAGAATTATGAATACTTTCTTGCGTTGATAATCGTTCGACGATTAAGTTAAAAAACTTAACTGTTATTAACATTTATTGTTTTTTGAAGATAGTCATAATACCAGTCTATAAATACATCAATGACTTAATAATGTTACTATCGAACAAAGACTAGTTTTCAACAGTATTTTATGTCTAACTAGTAATTAAAAATAATTGTTATTCGTAACACATGAATTGTTGATTGATTTGTGAAATTTCGCTTAAAAACTGAAGTTTGTTATGTAACTGTCGGTCTAACTGTTGAAAAAAGATTACGAGTTCAGCTTTCAAAAGAACTCTTCATTTTCTTTTCGTTAATGGGCGATAAACCAAGCGTGTTAAATTTTTATTGGCGCCTCACTTTAAGACTGTGCTGACTTTCCGACCTTCTTTAGATTATATAACCCGTGACGTCACAGAACTAGCTTTATATGTATTGCTAGTATTTCTTGAAAGAAACTATACAATAGTAGGGTTTTTAAGACATGAAAATTAGGTAAGATTAGTAATTAGGCAAGTTTTTTACTCTGCGTCAAATGCCCCGAGAACTTGTCACGACCGGGTGCTCTTACAGAATCGCATGTACCGATTTTCCTTCCTAAATATTAATGGTGGAGTCCCGAAGGTTCACGATAAAGCAATTTTTAAGTCTTTAATTTAGACATTACAGGAAAAAAGAAGATCATAAGAAGAGTTGGAATATTTTTCTTCTATATTCGTGACAAAATATATTTTGGGATCTTGTAAGCAAACATATCAGTCTCAAAAAGGACATGAAATCATTTATTCTGTAAGTAGGATACATCATCTCTTTAACATGTCTTTTTTGAGAAAGTTGGAGTCGACATTTTCTATCTGACTACCCTGAGAAGAAATGTCGAATCAAACTCAGGGATCGAAGTCTCTTTTAATTATATCTGTATCTTATGCCTGTTACTATACCTATACATATATTCAACTAAGAATAAAGTCGAAAACCTTTTGTAAAATATATTTTCTACAGAATAATACAGCTTTCTTTTCAATAAAAGAGTATTTGCATCTGCTAGCATTGTATTCTAAGTTTGCGGTGAACGAAACCGGTGTGAGAATATAATTATCTGCGGTTTGCAGTTATTTTGTGAATGGTGAAAATGATACGGCTGGGACTCGTACTTTTAATCTAAATTCACATAATAGGAGAGACGAGTTTTATAATAAAGCCTTTTGTAGTGTAGACTAAGATATTATAAAACAAAAACAGAGAACAGCTCTCTGATGAAATGCTTTTATTGATACGAGGAATATAAAATATATGTTAATAAATACTAATGAGGATTTAATCATATAATAAAAGTGAGTTTAAATATTTTTAGAGTACGCGCGAAAATGAAAAAGATATTTATCGTTATTACATGATTTTTATTCATTTTGACAATTTATGTACATTGTTAATATTATTCATTGAGACAAAAGATTTAAAAAGACATAACATATTTAGAATTAAAATATTGAAATAGAATAGATGTCAGCGATTTTTACCTTAATTTTCCTAATATACTAATATTAATTAACTAATTCCTATAACACTTACATAGGCAGTTAAAAACATAAGTTAATCGACAATAAATTTAAAAGTAAGGTCAAGGTCACAAGTAATTAGTATATCCACGTTCATTTAATAAACTAATGTTCTAATGGACACGTATTTAATGAAAATAAATGATAATACGTCAAGACAAAAAGAGTGATTTATCAGTAAATTCATGTAAGTTAGATAATGTTCAGAGAGAAACTCCTAGTTTTAATATAGGTGATGTAGATAACTCACGTAAGTTAACTTCGTTTGTATGTCTTTGTATAGGTTTATGACGAGTGAGAATTTTTTTGTTATTGGTATTTTACTTTAGGATATGGTGTGATCAAATACAGTGTTACAAGTTATGTATGTTTATATCACTACATGAAAACGAATGGGGTTCGCAGCTGGTGAGAATCATGTAAAAAGATAAACCATGCATAAAATGGTTGCTAATGATGCTTGTGCCCTGTTACAAAGTACAGGCTCAATTAAGCAAATATATTTGGCATCTCTTCATTATCAAACAAATACTAAGCAAAGCTGGGATTATAAGTACTAGGAAACTGATAAACTTACTAATATGTAATATAAATAAATTTTACCCAGACAAAAAAAAAGCATTTGACCCGAGTGGGAATCGAACCTACGACCTCCGGTATCGCAGTCAGGGACACTTAGCACTAGATCAACATCATCATTGGCCTAGCCTTTTCCCAACTATGTTGGGGTCGGCTACCAGTCCAACCGGTTTCAGCTGAGTACCAGTGTTTTACAAGGAGCGACTGCCTATCTGACCTCCTCAACCCAGTTACTTGGGCAACACAACACCCCATGGTTAGACTGGCTGTCAGACTTTTTCAAGCTTCTGACTACCTGTAACGACTGCCAAAGATGTAGGAATAACAGCCGAGACCCACAATTTAACGTGCCTTCCGAAACACGGAGGAACTCGCTATGACAAAGATGGTCACCCATCGACTAACCGCGTCAAGCATAGCTTAACCTGTGATCGAATCACTTATGCGGTTATAGCTTAGCCACGAGCTCCTTATATACATCACTAGATCAACAGGCGAGTCAAATATAAGCATGTGTATGTCCAAATTCTAGGTACAAACCTCTCCATATAGAGTTTCAATAAAACGTACATACATTAAAACCGTTATCCAATACAAAAAGCATCACTAAACATAAACAAACGCTGTCAAACGGACAAGAACATCCGCGTACAGATTTACCTATCACACTCGCTGCTATACGAAACTGAACCTTATGTCCTTGTGTTAGAGCTTGTCTGTCTGTTTGTCTGTTTGGTAAGGAGGAAGCAGGGGAGAGACAGGATGGCGGCCATTGAATGAGTGCCCTTGCTACAAGATCATCCTGTATGTCGTTTGCGTCGTATGATCTCGGTTCATTGTGTATGCTGACCGTGAATTTATCTTGTTTATTTGATTTGCTGACGGTACTTTGAAGTTTTTAAATGTGGTTTGTGGGACGGACACTCTTACTCGTGTAATTGATATTGTAGCACACGTAACATTTGACTATCCAAAATCTTAATGATTTTTGCCCGATGTCCAACTTTTGTCCAATGTGAAGATTTGATAAATAAATGTGAGCTATAAATATCGAAGAACAAAATAATAAAAATAAACATTGGAGTTAAGCAACGATTTCTACGCTCAGAAAATTTCACCTCACCAATTTGTTTATTTTAGCCAATCTGTATGAAACCCTGCGAGTCCCTCTGCCACTATACCGGGTTTTTATTTAATTACAGTTAATAAATATTAAATACATTTTCTACGGTTGCCATGACAACGCCACCTTTCTATCTTAACAATGCATTTCTAACAAGAAATCAATTTCAATTTCAAATTGGCATACGGTAAATAAGGAAGTTGATTAATCATTGTTTTTTCGCACGAAAATCTTACATTTTTTATTGCGCCCGCGCATGTTACAGCCGTTATGTCCAGTTATGCAATAAATCCTATGCAGATAAAGAAATCTTAGTTAATATTCTTCACGCTAGATCGGGTTATTGGGCATTCAAGCTTGGGTGTAGGCAGTGATGCTTATTTTTTACCGTTTCAGTAGTATTGTTCAGTCTTAACTGAGGAGCAATCTACTATATTCATGTTAAACTATCTGACTGATCATTTTTGTGGCTAAAAAACCACCAAAGGATATATTATCATAGTAACTTTTGCGACGTTGATTCTTATTGATTGTCCCACCAGTTTTGGGCCCAACCGGAGTTCTTAACCATGAGTTGATGCGACAGCGGAGTCTCTACGCAGCATGATGCGCGGCCTTGGACATCAGTTCAAACTGAAAACCCCGCTATCGGGGTGAAAAGTAATCAGGCCATCCCTATAAATACGTGTGAGGAAAACGTTGCAGCATTTAAATACACGGTGATTTTTTAGTCGTCTTACAAAAGCTGCCCAGTTCATGTATCCGACGTAAAATACCCCGGCGCGATTTTTTTTTTATCATCAACTAAGATAATAAGTACGAAGAAAATTAAACAAGAGAAATCTGAAATATACTCTTAAAAATAATAAAATTTAAGCCGCCCGCGCCCCACACCATTGTTACAAGGCTCGGACCGCGCTCGCAACAGAGCTGTGTTTCTAAAAAACTACGAATTGCATCATAATATTGAATAAAAATTGCATTTAATTTTTTTTCAAATCTCATAAATACCTATTTTTTATCATGAACGTGTTCTAGTCATTGGATACACGAACTGGGCTGCTTTTGTAAGACGACTAAAAAATCACGGTGTATAGTAAGAATGTCATTGTTGCGCAAGACAGAAGTACTACATGGCGTACATGTGATTTATGTAATTGATCTCAAGGTGTTTAAATCAATAAATAAATGAAATGTAGAGCGACATCTCTTTTCCCCGACTATCTTGCTTTAAAAGTGCAGACGATTAGTAAGAAATGATAAGATTAAATTATTGTTTGAAAATATGTATATAACTTATTTTTGGAAGTAGTAACAATCAGTATTCACGAATAACATTTTTAGAGACGAAATTAATTCTATTTTTGGCTCTACATTCTGCATTTAAATTACAGAGATAGCATTCGAATAAAGACCATCTTTACCTAAGCATCGTTTGTCATCAAAATACGTTCTTATATTTAATGGCAGTCGCAGTGTGAAAATAATAGTATTTTATACGATTTCCTTATTTCGTGACTCATGACAAGTGGCACTTTTTTTTTGTAGACAAGAATAGATATTATGATATGAATTATACTGAAATATATATAGAATTCATAGTAGCTACACATATTTTTCCTGTATAACCAAAAGTAAGTTATTCGTGTTATAATTATTGTGATATTTATAGTCTTCATTGTCTTTTTGTAATTCCGTTTTAATAAAAATGTAATAAATAACCTGGATTATGTTCAAGCTTGCATCTAGACTACTTCAAGACACATATTTTTTCATATAGGTTAGTCAGATATCGATCTACACGCTAGCTTACTGGGGATTGACGATATCAGCAAATTAAATACTAAGCTACTTCCCACGGTCTATCCTTTTCAGGCTTGCTATTGTCGGTAAAACAGTCTCTACCATCGGTCAAACAGTGCACTTTCACACGCTCCGAACACGACTCCAGAATTAAAAATCTCGACGGAGTTTGTTTAATTTTTTTCGATACAAAAATTATGTTTAATGTTATTTAATTCGGGGCAAACATTACAGCAATTATCGTGAACGTTCGACGTGAAAGAATTCAATGTCTTCCACATTTCACTTTGTATAAACATGAATATCTGCATAATACAATTATGAGCACTTTCCAACGGCACTGGAAACGCGAGTGATAGTCATTTTTAACGTTCCTTTATGTGCAATCTTTGTATTCAAATGAATGGCTTAAGAAACGAATGGCCACGCCGAGATCAGTTGAATTGATTGAGACTCTCGTGTACGTGTTTCTCACGTGGATTATAAGCTAAATATAGTAGAATTGTTAACATTGTACTATATTTATTGCACTAGCAATACATGCTTACAAAAAGTTTAGTTTAAAGTTCTGCATATTAGCTGAGCGCTGTCCTATGCTTTTAAGGTAGATGTCACGTCATTGCACTTTGCCTTTCTAACTTATTTCATTCACATTCACTTGTTAATCATTGGCATCAAAACTCATAGGTACTCATAGATTTGCAGTATATTCCGAATTTCAGTTTTCAACGATAAGACCAGAGAAAAAAACTTTTCACGTTATAAAACACATGTATTTGTAGTGGAATTAATTCCATCGTACTATCTCAAAGCAATTTTCCTTCTAAAGAGTGTCGATAAATCGTAGCTGAAATGGCCAGTAAAGTGTCACCCACACACAAAACCGATAAAACTAGTCTCAAAGCGAAATTACAATGAAATTTACAAGTATTGATGCATGGACTCTTACTAAGAAACCAAAACGTTTGTCCGAAAAGCGACACATGTCACTTGCACATCATCCATTGCGTAGTCTGTAGTTTAGATCGTTTCGCATCTAAATCAAAGCCAGCAATGGTCAGGGAAGTGTAAAATTCTCATGGTTTCTACTCGATTTGACATGGCCATTCGCTTCGATAGAGTCGTGAACCTGCATCTACGTTAATTCGCACTAACGGTAGCGTCAACCGGTCAATTACACGCATTCCGTATTGTTCCCATACAGTCTACGGACTTTGATATTTATAGCGCCTTTATGCCGATGGGATAAGGTTGCATTTGTAACGTCATTTTGGTACTATGTGGTGTACTGTATTATTTACGTGCCGTTTACTCAATTAATGTTATTAATGGACTATGACTGTGTAAACATGTGAAGAAGAAACTGCCAAAAATTTTACGCTACCTAAACTACGCTTAATTTTATTATGCATGAAAATGTTTTAATGTTCATTATTGTAGGGAGTAATGAGTATTTTCAGTCTCAGTTAAGAGGCAAAAATTGTGAATTCACAACCTGCCATCGTTTGAGCATTGATCACCCCGCTAGGTCACTGCGGTTTCAAATTCCAATAGATGGAACTCATGCTTTCTAGCAATGTTCTCCTTTACCGTTTATTAGTAGTGTTTTAAAATACTTAAAAAGTTCTGAAAAATACACATTGGTTGGTAATCCCCTGCATTGGGATCGAACCTGCATGCATACGAATCTATACATCGAACTGCTAGGCCGCCACGACATTATTATAGTACTAAGGAAAGGTAAGGACATTTTTTAACCTTTACAGTATCATCCAATTTTTACCAAGGCCTTTTTTATCTCTCCGACTCAAGAAAGTTTTGCAATTATCTCTACACATCGTAACACCAGCAACCGAAGTGCCTTATAATTTTGCTATGACATTCTCTCGCACCCATATTTCCGAACACCAGCAACCGAAGTCCTTTTTCAAATAATTCTGCCATGACATCCTCTCACAACCATATTAAAATTTCCTTCAGCCAAAAACATTGCTTATGATGGTACACATCGTAACACCAGCAACCGAAGTGCCTTATAATTTTGCTATGACATTCTCTCGCACTCATATTTCCTAACACCAGCAACGAAGTCCTTTTTCCAAATAATTCTGCCATGACATCCTCTCACACCCATATTAAAATTTCCTTCAGCCAAAAACATTGCTTATGATGGTAAGCAAGCAAACGAACAAATCAACGCACACAACAAATCACATGAAACATAAAAACTATTTTACGATATTACAACACTTTTGCTGAACATTCTCGCATGTAAATGTGGAAAGCTCTCTAATAGTTCTGTATTTGTAGCCATATTTGTTTCTATTTCCCTTTATTCTAACAGTAGCTCTTAGTTTTTTATTCGTTAGATGTTTTCCTAGAAGTATGTTAGTTTTTTTTGCTGCCTTGGTATAACGATTGTGTCTCTACATTTTGTTTGTCTTTACGAATGTTTTTTGGTGTGTATGATGATAAGTTTTGACAAGTATTTACGTCATGTTGTGGTCCACTGCTGATTGTATTATCCTTTTTATTAAATAGCATCTATTCTGTTTTTAACTGTATTTTTATTTTATTTAATTAAATTTTCCTAGTGTTAAAACAAGTATTTAGTATACATAATACATAATATAGTTTTGCATTTATGTTGTTTGTTTCTGACTACTCCATGCTATTCCTTTCACATTTTTCGATAGTCCCTGTGACTGTGTGTGTGTAAAGTGACTTCAGTTAGGTATAATTTTAAACCTAAATAAAAAGTAAAAGAAACTTCAGATCTTTAAAGCACAGACATAACAACCTAGTGACCTTCGCAATATACGAATAATTTTATACTAGTCGTAAAACTATTCATAGATATTTTAAAAGCTTGTATTTTATATACCTTCTGCTATGCGCATGTAGCTCAGAAAGAAGAACATAAATATTGTGAAATGTGGAGTTCACATGATGAAATGCAATTGTATTTTAAAGTCAATAGAATCTATTCCGAGTTTTGTGAACGTACGCAAACTAACGCAAACCCATACGCAAACTAAATGATATCCAATGAGTGCATAGCATACTGCAGAATAGTTCTTGCCGTTTGCCTAAATGTATGTATGTATGTATATTTTGGAAACCTATAGCGTATATCTGTACATTAAAAAAAATTACTGCTAATTCGGACTAAACTATGTTTGCCCCCCCTTTTTAACCCCAGATCTTACGTATAAATTACGCCAAAACGCGTAGGGATACCAATCTGACCTCAAGTTAAACCAAGGTTCACAAACCCAATTCTTTTTTTCATAAAATCATAATGCTCATAATCATAATGATCATAATGCAGATACACAGAGTAACTGTCGTATTTACAATCTTCTTCTTCTAATATATAAAATTCCCGTATAGTTACCGTTCCTCCGAAACAGTTTAACCGATTTTTACCAAATTTAAATGCGTATTCAGTAGGTATGAGAATCGGCTAACATCTATTTTTCATTCCCCTAAGTGATAAAGGTTGTTCACAATAAAATTTATTTTTTTATTTTCCGGACGAATTTTTTTGTTTTTATTTTATTATAATGTGGCATTCACTTATTTTTTGTCTACACTAGAATTTATGTAGAAACTAGAAAGAATTTATAAGGCAAAACAACGTTTGACTTTGATTAGTATAGATTTATATCCATCTCAAAGATCCGTTTCAGCGCGGTCGTCCTTGGTTATAATTTTAGCTTATATTTTGTGTTCAATCAGCGATGTGTAGCCGAGTAGAATACGTTACACAATGGTTCACTGGTTATTTATGAGCTCAGTTCATAATTGACAGATATCTTCGCGAAAAATGCAGGATATTTTTCATTACTTTTCGTTTTTAGGAAATTCAATGTGAACAGTTTCTAAACTTAGTGGTATTGACAATATTCTATTCTATACCGTAATTTATTTATTTTCTTATCAAAACTGTACCGAATTTTGTTGCTTTTCGTGCTAAATGGTTTGTTCAACAGTGATGCCACGGACTGACAGACGGACACGTCAAACTTATAAAAGTTCTTTTTTTGCGTCAGGAGTGAAAAAAAAAATCCTGCGTTGGACTTAATATTGTACCGGAAAATTAATATCTAACATAGAGCAAGTCCATTATAGCGACTCCACACTCTTCCCAATCACAAATTTAAAAGACGAATTCTTTTACACAATAGAAGCGTTATAAACGAATAAAAATTTAAACTGAAATTATACCCATTCTAGCTGAACAAAACCAAGACCTTTCTCCAAGACGAGATGATTGCAAAATGATACGTCTGAAGCCAGCCTGAGAACCAAACACAATGGTCTCCTAAAAACAGTTATTTTTAAATAACTCTTCATCTTAACACTCATTTGAGGTATTTTGCGTAAAACGCAACATTTCAGACACGTGAAAATTGTTTTGCATCATCTTTTCCGTTTTGTATTTCTCAAACGGCTGGATCGATTTCAATGAAATGCGGTATGAAGGTAGCTGACACCTTAACAAATACACACCTTTTTTTGATTGCGTAAAAGGAGGGTAGTGATTTGGCAGCTATAAGCCTTCAACCGACATCTAGGCGAGGTAAGCAGCGGGTAGCTGCTAGTTTATCTAGTTTCAAGTCTCTTTGAACCAAAAAAAAAATATTTTCTCTAATTCATTGTGAAATTCATTTCTAAAAACATCGAATTACAACTCTATCTAGGTGAATACATACAATATAATGCAGAAATGTCCTGACTGACATTGCCAAGGTCACCGCCCAACCTTGAATGGAGTCGTATCATGTAAATTACTCCGTTGACATTAACGAAATTAGTATTACGCGTTTGTAGATGTTCGTGACAAATGTCAGAGGAATAATTTACAGACGGATTCGATTTCAGCCTTTGAAGTTCTATCTTTAACATCTTCACTACTTAATATTATAAAGCTGAATATTACTAGTTGGTTGTCATTTTAGAAGGTGTTTTTTACAAAATGTTATTCATTATTATCAAAATTAATACGTAAAACGTTACAGGTATTTAATTGTTGATCGATTTTTCTACCTTATCTATGTTATATCGTAGCCACGCGGACAAAGTCGCGAGCAACAGGTAAGCTATAGGTATATCTAAAAGTCATCTTTTAAACTATACATAAGTAATGCCCACCTTAAGACAGTATCAGTGAAACAGAATGTGAAATGAAAGATATATACTTACATACAGATGTAGATATATATTACATAGTAAGTAACGAAGATAGATATATATCAGAATATTAGCAGATGATGTGATACTTGCAGACATCATTCCCTATTTACGTCCAGGTTAATATGTGATATCACGTATTAATCATTTACGTCATCTAACAGAATATAGATCATGATTAAACTGATGACCCGAACACAACCAGAACATTAAATTTTTGCCATTCGTTAGCTTATTTAACTCGTTGCACTCCACAGCTGGACATTGTCATATTCTAGGGTACGCCACATGTATTATTAGTACACAGAAATGAAACAATATAGACTACAAATGATATAAAATCTAGAAAAAAATCTAAACGGAGTAAAAAGCCATTCTGTCATCCTTTCCAATGATCGATACACATTCTTTGAGTAAACCATTCATGTATCCGTACTTAGATATGAAACTTTGCAAATAAGTTTCTAAGAAGAATAAAATATTCAGAAAGGAAGCCAAATTGTTACTAGAAAAGGAATTTGCACAACAAGCCAAGCAACCACTAAGTAAGAAACAATAGCAACAAGATTATATGTACCTAATGAATCCATTATATCGCAACTTGATCAAGACTGTATAAATTGTCGGTCGATCAAGCCAAAACAATGGACAATGAATGGTTTCTCCATACCTACGTACCGAACCATCAATACTTGCTAATGTTACGACTACTATGAAACGAAGAAAAGAAATCATTTGAATCCATGTGTGTTTCCGTCAAACATCACTTGGGTGGCATTTTATGATACCGTGATACCTCAGACATTGAAATAATGCGTGTATTGTGCCTGCATTGTCTTCTTAATATGCAGTTTCCTTTACGATTGTCAACTGTTTATCGAGGAATCATATTTAAATCTGATACAGCAGTAAGTTTTGTCGTCAAAGAAATGTCAGTTGTCCAACGTCTTTGCTAGCCGAAATATAATTCGTCTAGGATTGTGAGTCTAATAGTCAATCCTAGTCGCAATAAATTGATTTGACAAGTTTCATATTAAGTTAAGCCTTATCTTTAATGTTTTGATTGAGTAGGTAACAGGTGTTAAATTATAGTAATACAATACAGTCAGCTCATTTAGGCATATAATAATTAGGTACTTAACAGAAATTGGTAGTCAAACTTTTTGTAAGTAAACTATAGTCGTGATCAGAGATCAAGGTTTGGCAACAGAATTAAATGAGCAGTTATCTCGAAATTAAGGGTTAGGTAATGCGTATTTTTACATTGATTTACTTTTAGTCGTATTAAACGTTGTGTTGGTCTTATTTGACCAGTAACTTCACACTGCTAAGCCCAGCTTTTGTGCCACATATGGGCTCTGAAGGGCTTCCAGTTGGTCCCATTTAGTTATTATTATAAGACGATTAGGCAAGGGATAATGTGGTAGCTTGTTGTAATGAATTGTGTAGGAGTAAGTGCTATTGTTGGTCTTCTAATAGAATATTTGTGGTGGTATGAACAGATGTTTGGTAAATACTTTTACTTGATATATTTTAGTTTTTTGTCACGAAATATTCAGAAAGAAAAATGGGTAAGCTTTTGCCCACTCTGCCTAGCAGTGGGATCTGACACAGGCTGTTTAAACAGGGTTTATTTTATTTTGAACCGTTTTATCTTATCTCTTCATTAGGTCATTCAACCACTTAGCACTTTTGGAATTTATTAAATTAGTGTTTATTGAAATAATTAACAATGACATGTGTTGGTAACAGACATATCGAATAACGTTTTTGTATTTAGTTTAGGAAACTAAACTCCAAAATATGTAGATAAATGGATAAATCAGCTTGCAAACTAACATCTCCATTGAACTTTTGTTATTAATTAACTCAACACTTTATTACCTTACAAGAAAAATAAACAAAATATCAACCTTTTCTTCCAAACTCACCATAAATAAACAAAATCTGTAAATAAATTCCAAAATGCACTATTTATACCGAAGAATGTTAACCATGAAGTTATTTGTGACGCTAAGGTAATTTGCGTCAAAACAACAAAGCCAGCGTGTCTTGAAAAAACGAGACATGTTTATTTTACAACGTAAACAACTCCCATAGTTTACTTGTTCAGCTGGCTTCTGATATACCCATCTCGCTCGTACCCACGCTGTTATACGTCGAACAAGAAATTAATGGAGTCGTGTAATTATATTTTTTATGGCATTTTTGTTTGTATCGCATTTCCGTGTATGTTGCTATGCAAGCAGGGTATTTTTGTCAGTTTTTCTTTTGTTTTTTAATGGCGATGATAGACAGGCAGTGCAAGAACAGTTTATTATTAATAAAGTTTAATTGTTTCAAACATTTTTTTATTATAACGCCTTCTGCTTGATGCTAAACCTCTCTGGTTTCAATTTGGATCTGCTGATGTAAAATTATATATTTGTAGGCTTATTAATTTAGAGTAATTGTGGCTTAAAATACTTGTAACTTCAAACCTTTGAGCTAAGACCTTCAAAACTATTTTTTTATCGCTTTCAATTTTAGTCTGAAAAACGATAAAATCTATGGCTTTTTTCTATTACAGTTTTTCACTTAATACGAAGTACACGTGAAATTTATTAAAAGTAATATTATTAGGTACATATACTTCACTATCATAAACTAAAGGAAAAAAACAACTTCCTTCGTTCGCGAGCGGATATGTTTAACACTTGAAATCCGTTTTCATACTTAATTGCTTAGTAATTTATAATAAATGATTTATAGATACATATTACTTCATAAATATACTTGTAATAAATACTTATGATGGTACCTACTTATATTCTTTTAATTATCAATTTTAAATCTAATTTAAAAGCCCAAGAAGAAATGTTTATTTATTTAGTTTAATGTAATAAAACACATTCAAGTTTCATTCATTTGATTTTCTGTTGTCAGCTGTTTTTACAATTTATCTTAGGCCCGTCTTACATTCGATTTCAATACGCGGGGGATAAAAATCGATTTTACTTTAACTAAGAGTTTTCTTTACAGACAAAATAAACATTATTTACTCAATACGTAAAAGCTTTTCTGTTTCCTAAAACTGTGGAAGTAATATGGAGATTTATTATTGTGAATTTGGTACAGAATATAATTTCCCTGACGTGACGACGACGACCACTCTGGCAAGAGTGTAACGACAAGGAAGGAATTATTTCCTATTTAATTAGTAGGTAATATTTTCTCCAAACATATTGAATAGCTTTCCATTTCATATTGAAGAAGTTAAGTGGTTTTTTCAGTGCTGAAAATATATTTTCGATTTCTGCCCAAAATCATTGAGAGATATGTCAATGTCTTTCTGATTATGTGTGATAAATGTTTCGGGATTTTTATGGAATAAAAAGTTATAGAGTTGTTTGATATTAATGGTTTGTTTGTAACCAAAGAACTACAGGATAGCTTATTGGTATTTTCATGGTTGGTTTATGCATTTTTTTTCGCATTTAAATTGTTTGGAAAAGAGACTGTGACCCCAAGTTTGTTTCGACATTTTTCTCAGGGCAGTTAGATAGAAGATGTCGACTCCAGCGTTCTCAAAAAAAAAAAACACGTAAGAGTGATGATATATTATATCCTACTTACAGAATAAATGATATCATTTCATTCTATTAATATTATCGATTAAGGTTACACGTCTCTAATTGTTTAGAGTAGGAATTGAGAATAAAATAGTGGAAGATTCAGTTGTTTTTAAGTATTTATATTTTTTTACGAAATAATTCTGAAACGTGCATTTTTTGCCCACCTTCTTTACATACAGTCGTAATAATAATAGGGCGATAACTACAGTCACTACGGTCTGTGAGCAGATTGCTAATCACAGCTGATGTTATCATGGCACAGGTAGATGTGTGAGCAAGTGCCCTCAACGTAAGAACATGGAGAAATCTGCATAAAGACAATTACAAAAACTGTTGGTCTTGTTTTATAACAGCACTCATTGGTAGATGAAATATCTAAGAGAAAATGCTACGATTACACAATGATCTTAAAATCAGTTACCATTCAATTAAAAATAATGTAGCCGTTCAGGAAAGCAGGTTTTATGCAGATTGAAAACCTCTTCACTGCAAAAATAAAACCTCTATGCAGCCTGATAAATGCATTGTAACTGCCGTCGTTTTAAAATTCGAATTCCGTTATACCGCTTCTCGATGTTGCCATTGCAAGTATTGCAGTTTAGTCTCAAACGTGAAGTGTAATTAAAGACACGTTTTTAAAAACAAAATAAAATAAAAGTATTGTTAGTTTTAATCCAGTTTTATCGTCTGTAAGTCTTTGGTATCCGTGGTTCGAAGGCCATACGTTCACTTGCTATTTAAGATCCCGCGTTCGTATTGCACACGACCGTTATAATGCACGTATTATTTTTATATTGCAACTTTTACATTGTATTGGCCAACTACCGCCATTAACTGCAGTTCTTTTTTACAAGTAAATTATTCTTATATTTTGTTTTATGCATCGATAAGTTACTATTGTTAAATACAGTTTACGTAATCAGCGATTTGCTAGTGATTATTTTTTAAATTTATCCTGAATATGCCGCGATTAAATGTAACGTAGGTCCCAATTGCAAGAGTGACAAAGATTTTCTGTTCTTCATTTTTTTTCTGTTTCATTTTTTTTTGCATACTATCAGAGCGTTACTATTGCACCGGTTGTAGTTGGAAGAAAAACAAAAATGGTCAAATTATGCTACTAAAATTTTCAATTATCAAAAAATTGAATGAGCGGCACCTATACCCACCATACCCACCTATCACAGCTTCCTAAGTGTTCTTAATGCTTGATCATAAAAGGAGCGCGGCGTTACAAACTCTCCATCATTTTCTCATTCTCTCCATCATCAGCGGTTTTTCCGTAAAGGGTCCAAGAAGCTACAGTCGCGTCTTGAAGAGAAGACAGATGTGTCTCGCTGTCAATTGCGCAGACACTCTCCTACAACCAAAGACTACTTTAAGACGTGATGGTAGACCTCCAGATATACATGATGTGTTAAGTACCTATGGTGGGATCAGTTTGTCACTGTCACTCTTTCTCAAAACGATACTCTCAAGAAACTTCGATCTTTGTGAGAGATTTAGTGAAACGTGTATTTTTACTCACTTATACATGTAATTGAGGGTCACAAGCACATTTGACGTGATTAATTATCACAAAATAATTCACTACACGTAATGTACACTATTTTTATAATCAATTTACTCTGAACATAATTTTGTAATGATAAAGTACTACATCAAGGTTTACGAGTCAAACATGAGGTGTATTTTCGCGACTCTGTCACGCAATTGTAAGTCACGCTAAATAGCCATAAGGGTTGAGTGCAAAACAATGCCAAAAAACTTTTAGTAATGGAGATCTTGACTGCTACCCTTTTAGCAGATATAGGAAACATGTTAGTACACAAATTAGTCCCTTATGACGTCATTAATCAACCTGAATATTACAATCCGACATTCAAGTTCGATCAGCATAAAATACTAGCTGATACATTTTGTTTGATGACTATCGTCGCCTAATGACGTCACAAGGACTTGCTTTATAACGCTAAATCACTTTATTTAAGACGATGTTTAATAATAATAACGTTTATTTCACTAAACCAGTAATTCATCAAAAAAGTTGTTACTAAACACTAGGTTTTTTTTATACACAGTTTATTTGAAAAACACTGATACTCATGCTAAGATTTAACTTGTATTATGGGTATCAGAGCTCTCTCTCTCAATGTTGACAATAAAACAAAAGTGTGGGCTTTTGTAGACAGAACAATTTCAGTCACTTTAACTGTTAAAATATTTTGAATATCCAGACGGTTGGAGTTCCTTTTCAGCCATAATCTCAGTTCGTCTTCATAAACTCATTTTACGAGTATAATATATCTTTATGAGCAAAAGGACTAAATATAGGCTTTATTACTTGAGCTAGCATTTCTATCCTCGATTTTAATAAAGTCACTTTATAGATGATCCGGTCTTATCGTTCATCAAAGCCTAATGAAGGCTTTTACAATTTTTCACCATTGTCATTTTGCAGAATCTACAGTTTATTACGTAAATGATTTATTTTTTCAAGAAGAGTCTTTTTTATGATCGTGTACCAGCGAACACTTCTACAATCATTGTCGTCAATCGATGAAACTCAAATATATGGCAATGACGTTTTGTTTCGATAGACTTAGTCCGGTCATTTGAGCTTCGAGCCAGCCTGTTACTGTCCCAGCTTAGTGCAAACACCTCACACTACAAAAAGAAGGATTAAACATTGATCCTAAGAGAAAAACATTTTCCTATTTTATGTGTACATAAATTAAGGAATCTATACTAATATATAAAGCTGAAGAGTGTGTTTGTTTGTTTGAACGCGCTAATCTCAGGAACTACTGGTCCAAATTGATAAATTATTTTTGTGTTGAATAGACCATTCATCGAGGAAGGCTTTAGGCTATAAACCGTCACGCTTTGCGCTGCGACTAATAGGAGAGAAGATACAATGGAAAATGTGGAAAAATCAGGGTAGATATAAGTCATAACTTATATCTTCTAACCACGCGGACGAAGTCGGGGGCAACAGCTAGTAAATACTAAAAAAAAACAATAAAATCTTTTCTTCACCTGAGAAACAAACATACACACTGTAATATCATCATATCTTTACAGTAACACAAGGGACACCGGGGCGTCCCGTACGCCACAGTCTAAACCCGGCATTGTATTCACGCTATGAGTAACGTCGATTATCAGTTTAATGAGTGTGATGACCTTATGCGCCTGCGCTTCCTACTCGGATCAATATGCGGTAAATGTGTTTTTGTGTCTGGCCTCTGTGTTAGCTTGATAATTAATTAAGTAGTGGAAATAATGTACTGAAGCTAAGTAAATAATAGTACCTGACTGCGTGTAGAAAATGCGTCCATGTATGAAGATGACAGTTCGAGGTGACATGATTGTCGAAATGTTTTTGGCTCTAGGGGTTTTAGTCTGTCTGCCTTTATACTGTACTTTTACCTGTTTTTTTTTTTATACTGTAAATAACAGCTAGGTATCATTAAAGTACAAAGTGCGCACAAAGTGAAGTTGCTGTAGTGCAACACTATACCTATTTCTCTAGATCGACAGTTATTTATTAAATCATCAATTTGCTGAATGTAATTTAAGAAGAATGCAATAAATTACACATTTATAATATCACATTAAAGATTGCAATAGAAATGCCTGTGGAATTGAAATGTCAATTTAATGATCTGAATTGACAGCTATCTAACGATGACGTCACTCGCTAATGTCATTCAATTATGTCTGATTGAAGTTAATGCAGAGTAACGATTGCAAAGGACAAGTTGCGAGGTTTATTATAGTATTAAGTATCTTGTTGTGAGGTAATATTAACTAAGAATAACCAGAGACTGTGTGAAAAATAATCTTCCAATTACTAATGAGTTTATTAGAAATTGACAGGAAGGGAAATGAATAGTAGACACGTTCAATTAAGAAGTGAAAAAAGTAACATTTTTTCAAACCAGGACCAGGTGGTCGAGTGGCGTACGCACCCGTTTCAAGGTATCGCTAGCTCTGAGGTCCCGGGTTCGATCCCCGGTCGGGTCAATGTGAAAATTCACATTTGTACATTGTCTCGGGTCTGGGTGTTTGTGGTACCTTCGTTGTATCTGAATTCCATAACACAAGTGCTTTAGCAACTTACTTTGGGTTCAGAACAATGTATGTGATGTTGTCCGCATTTATTATTATTATTATTATTTATTAATCTCGAAAAGAGACACTTTCGTGTCTTGAAAAGCTCTTCAAGTAATCGAGGTATGATGGTTCTCAGCACCAGTCTCTCTCTCCAGTCAGACGTTTTGCATAAAGCCAAATTTATCAGCGTCGTCTAAATACCATGACAATGAGATGAGAAAATGGCTGCATTGACACAACTTCGGCGTAGTATCGTAATCTATATACTAATATATAAAGCTGAAGAGTTTGTTTGTTTGTTTGAACGCGTTAATCTCAGGAACTACTGGTTCAAATTGAAAAAATATTTTTGTGTTGACAATTCATCGAGGAAGGTTTTAGGATAATAATAGATACAATGGAAAATGTCGAAATAGCGGGGAAAATTATTCATCGGTTCAAGATCTTCTAACCACGTGGACGAAGTCGCGGGCAACAGCTAGTTATGGATAAGGCGCTTGATAAAGTGTTTTTAAAAAATCGAAAAATCTAGTTCTTCCAACAGTAAATCCTTCATACAAAAACACAACCATTCTAATGGCAGAAAAATTGTGTTATTTCCGTTTGTATCGAACACGCAAATCAAATACTTACAAAGGCATTCGTTTTAACGGAAAACAGTTGGTTTTACAAGTCAGCTGATTGCCGCAGGCATTGTTTTCATTGAATTCGCACGGTACAGTCCGTTCTCAATTACCGAACATTGACCTCATTGGTTACAAGAATTGTGACAGTCATAAAATTCTATACAATTTCGCATTTGGTCAGCATTTTTTTTAAGTTTTTTTTTATGGTTGTTCTAATTAGTATACGGTAGCTGATATGATTGAAACTGGTAATTGAGAACGTTTGTCAAATAAAATATTGCTTGGTGTTAAATGCCAAAATTTGTCCTGTATCGGAAGAGGCTTATGCTCAAGAGTTTGACATCTATCTGCTATGGCTATGCAACCACTATCTATTTTCTATTACTATTTTATAGCTAGAGAATTTCAAGGTCAGAGTGTAGTAATGCAGTTTTTACACTCTATTGTTCTTACTCATTCCATTATTCGTTTTAAATCGAAATCTAATTAATGAATTAAATATAAGTGATCAGTAAGTACAAGTAGGTAATATAATCATAACAGAATTTTAAAAATATTACTTAGTACTGGTAGTACTGAAATATTTGATTCATAAACTTCACAACACTTGATCCAAAATTGGGTACTTCATCAAGAGCCACCCATCTAAATCTAAGTCGCGTCAAGCACGACTTAACCTCGCGGTTAAAGTTCAAGTAAGGTTCAAACCGACATTCTCTGCCTGTTCAATGATCTCTTGAAGCAGGACTGCTGTGATTGTCTGAATAAGACGGCGAATGATACCATGTAGAGCGGCACCGTATCCACAATGCCATGACATGGCAACATTTTTGGTTTAAGACAAAGATTACAAAAGTTCATTTTGTGTACCAGCCAGTTCAAAAATAAAGAATTTAATGCCCCATTTATAAAAGTAATTAAAAATATTGTAATTTTTTTGTTTTATTTCTTTCTGGCTCTTACCCCCCCCCCCCCTTGAAGCCTTTACCGCCCACAAGGGGGTGTTATCGCCCACTTTCAGAAAGAAAACATTAAGACTTCATAGTAAGTCCGGTGGTCTTCATACAACTGTACTGTGTGAGCTACATCATCATCGTCCTAGCCTTTTGCCAACTATGTTGGGTCGGCTTTAAGTCTAATCGGATTCAGCAAAGTATCAGTGTTGTCCAATACTCTTACATTTTCCATTTTACTACAATATCTTTCTACCTACATATAAAATGTATAAAGCTGTAAAATTCTCAATTTCATCTGGGTCTAGGACTCGAGGAAATCTCTTAAGTCCAGCCATTCCCGTAGAGATTTTCCGACCTATATTTTCCAAAAGCTAACTTTTAGAAAAATTGGTTGTGTATTTTACAATTTATGGTACCGAATGCACAAATATTGTAACTACGGCTGTATGGAATTTATGTAACAAATCTTATTAAAGACCATTTATAGCCAGCCTTAACATTCAGGTAGTTTTAAAAAGAAAATATAATGTTACCAGCCTGCTGACCTACTAATTAATTCAATAGACTCAGTCTATGTTCCTTGTTAATTGATTCATTACTTGTGTCAGGTTTGATATTAAAGAATCAATTCAATTAAGATTAAGCTATCAGTTTTACATGTCTTTTATATCTATATCCCCGCCGTTAATATCACTTTATTTCGACTATATCATATAACTAGCTGTTGCCCGCAACTTCGTCCGCGTGGTTAGTAGATATAAGTTATGATTCACACCTACCCACATGATTTATACTTGTCCACATTTTCCATTGTATCTTCGCTCCTATTAGTCGCAGCGTGATGGTTTATAGCCTAAAACCTTCCTCGATGAATGGTCTCTTCAATACAAAAATAATTTTTCAATTTGAACCAGTAGTTCCTGAGGTTAGCGCGTTCAAACAAACAAACAAACTCTTCAGCTTTATATATTAGTATAAATATAGATATATAATATCTTAATTCTGCACCCATAAAGTAAAAGGCATTCACAATCGTCATCTATTTTTAGACATCATCGAAACACTTGTCTGAAGGGATTTCCTCGGTGACCCGCTAAATGTCAAGGTCGCTGTGACCTTGGCGCGCACTGCAGCATCCCCCACCCCAGCCCCCTCCCCCTCCACTTACCGCGACCTTCCCAACGCTAGGGTTGCCAAAAATAGATCTGTGTAAGCATTTAGTGAGGGAGATATAAAGTGAACGAAGTAGGCAATTTGTTTATTGTTCCCCTGTTGTATGGAAATTAGGTATTTTCTCTCATTGCAGGATTTAAAGAATAGTTGAATAGTGAAATCTTGAGTATAGTGCTTATACAACTTTTTAGATTCATTTTTGCGTATCGCTAAGAGCTCAACCTGTATCTTTACAAATGACTTTTTCATTTCTGTTTTAATGTAATATCCTGGTGCATCTTCACATCTTGGGAGATAATTCTACTTTACAAATAAGCCCCTATATTGAGTTTCTTTAAATAAGACTTTTTTGTGACTAAATATCAAATTCCGAAACAACTAAATATTACAAATTTAATTGCTCTGCACAATGTATAGTTCCATGTAGGTCTTTAAATTTAAATGGCTGACAATCGTGGTCCCTTTCAGGCAAAGCAAAAATGAAACCAACTAGACACAGATCAGCCCAAATCACTAGACAATATTTGGAATATATTTTTATAATAACTATCGTGAGACTGATTCATTATTAAATGATGTAACGTTTTACTCACGCGCATTTATCGGGGGTGCCCGACTAGTTTCGGACCCAACCGGAGTCCTTAATCATGAGCTGACCCGGCGGGGTCGCGAGTCGAACTCGAGTTCGACTCGAGTCAACCGTTACATCATTTAATAATATTTGGAATACTTTGTGTAACCCACGAATAAGGAAACAGATTGATAACTGTGCTGTATACAATTGCAATCACAAATCGTGATGCAGTATCTATTGCTTCATCACCGACTACCGGGTATAACAACCTTTTTTGTTAGTATTATGTTCTCGTTCTTGCTGCTTTTTAGTTTCATTCTTAGAAATATGTTGACGGATCATCGTAACGTGTGCTATTCGCAAAGCTCACTATACGCTATATAATATATTTCTCGATCGTAAATGTTACATCTGTTAGGAACAATATATAGCGATATAGAACAACGCTTCGCAAAGAGTTGGAAATACATACCAATCTGTAATTACATGTGGGGCTGTATTTCAAGGTAACTTACAACCGACTTAAAATGTTTAATGGGAAAAAAGGAATAAAAAAACGATTCATTCAGCCCGAAGTTCTTTGGTAAGATAACGGAAATGAAAAAAAAACATTGCCAAAATTGGACTACATTCTCTTTGTTGTAGACAGTTGAAACCATACAACGATAGATTTTTTTCCAAAAACATTCTCAGTCTCACATTTAATAATAAAAACAATGTCTCTACATTCTTGAGTAAACCACCGAATATTTTATAATACGAATTCTGGGGATATTTTCGCCAAGTTTATTTCTGCGACTGGCAACAATCCCCCACCCTGCCGGCTGTGATGTAAGCCTCCCCCCCCTCCCCCCTTAGAGCCCATAATTTGGGATCTCAATATAAGTGAAGCATTAACTTGGAAACCAGACGTAATTATTGAGGCTTGTTAATTTAAGGATTTTTTAAATAGAATAGAAGGCATTGTCAAAGTTCTTTGTCAAAGAAATTGGAAGGCTGTCCTTATTTTCCTTAATGTAGTGTCTTTGCGAAAATGGTAATATTAATATTGAAAACTTTTTGGTCACCTTGTGTAGGTTATTTGAAAACTATTTTTGTTATCGTGTTGATCATCAATTTAAATCAAATGTATCTTCAAATTGATCGTCAGTCTCTGAAGAGCAAGCTCTATAAGAAAACGAATTGATCATTTGCTTCTCTCCAAAATATAACATCCATTTTCATTGAAACAGATCAACGTGTTTTTCGTACAAAATGAATGTGCTTTTCTTAACTTTATGTTTTTCCGATCCACATTAGTTTCTTTATCTTTAAAAAGGCGACTCCCGCATTAGCTATTTAATCAACAGGGATTTCACAAGCATTAAATTCACGTGCACAGAGACACCCAGACTCAGGACAAACATTCGCTGATCACACAAACGCTTGTCCTACGCGGAAATCAAACCCGTAACACGTCGCTCTATAAGGGTACTCGGCTATTACATAAATAATGCTAAAAATGTTCGCTATTTCATTTCCCATTTCGCAATTTTATCCCTAAACTACTTTTACTCTTCGGAGAAAAGTCGCTAACCTTGCCATAATGTTTACAAAGTCATTGACTCATAATCTCGTTTGCGATGTTAATTCTGTTTATGGTAAGCTACGAGTACGTGTGTGGAATGTTGTACATGATTTGTCCCTTCATTTGGTTTGATGATTGATTAGGTAATGGCAATGAACTTCTTGTGTGTTATGATCGTATTTATTTGATTAACAACGGTTTACTCAGTACTTTATAGGGATTTCCCGACTCGTTTCGGACTCAACTGGAGTCCTGGATGAACGCGAATCAAATAGGCTAATGAAGAAAAAATGGATTATTTGACAAATAATATAAACTAAACAACCGTTGCTTAATCTAGATCATGATCAGTGCACATTTCAACAATCTAGCTATTATAGTTCATGACATAGGACCATGTTACTGATTAGCAGATGGACAGACAGATTTGCCTCAATATAGTTCCGATTTAAACCTTTCTGTACGCTAAATAAAGTAATGACGCGATCTAGCCCTTTCTGTATGAACCCAAAACAACTAATATCAAAACCATTTCGCAGTCATTTTATAATGAAGCCAAAGTTTCAGAGAAGCGGTTTGATTGACCTTTGATCTACAATTACTGTGTCGCTGGTTATACCTAACGGTGATCGCCTGTCGCTCTAGATATAAATAAACTAGTCAATAAATGTATAATCTGTTGACTAACGGATGGAACAGAACTATTTTAGCATAGCTGGTGTGGTGGTTGGCTGGTTTTGTTCTGTAAATTGCTTTGTCAAGTCGTAATTTTGAATAAAAGTCAATTTGAAAACGTCGTAAAGTTATTTGGAACTCATAAAAAGAGGTTTGAGTTTTGAAGTGTAATGCCGCAAATATCAGCGTTTTGGTTTATTAAATCTATATTATACGTTACATAATAATATAATGGTCTTTGAAGTTTTTGAATGAAGATTGATTGATTTTCAGTTTAAGTGAAACTATTAATGTTGGCAATGACCTAAACTGGAGTTAGTGACAGAAATGTAGTAAATAGCCTCTTAATCAGACGTTGCACATAACTAGAATTTAAATTAAGAGGTTTCTAAAACTAAAAATCTTAGCAGCTGTTATTCAATATGAATTCGCTATAAACATTATTGAAAATAATGTTATATTTTAAACAACACGTATTTTTTTCGAAGACTACAATAAAATGAAATAGTGCTAACTAATATTATAATGTTATACTTAATCTAACATAATAAAGAATTAATAATATGAATACGTAATAAATTGGCTCTAATGACACAAAAAAATTCGACATTCGACGTTTTAATTTTCATCTCACAAATTATTCCACATTCCTGCTATAAAAACTCAGACGAATACTGTTTATTATGCAAAGAATTTGTCTTAGGAGCGAAGTTATTCTTGAAGAATACTTGATGAAGTAAAATACAAGTGAAGAAGATAAATTCAATTCACAAAAAAGAAGTTTTACATCTACAAAACAAAATTCGGGAGAAAATTTTTCGGCAAGGTTATGTAATTCGTCATTGAGGCCTATTTATAGTAGTGCCTACTTAATTCATTACCTAGAGTATGTCTGTCTTTTTATTTCTTTATTTTATTTTTAGACTTGAAAAGTATGTGTTATGATTTACGAAGAGTTCTAAACACGGGTCTCTATTTTTGGACCATGAACGTTTTGCTCCTTCAAAACTCGGTGGAGAATCCGTGGGCTACTTTCCTGAATTTTATTACTTGGTCTTCAATTCTATTTTGGGATGTCTTGTATTAGTTTTTGTTTAACTCCACTCCTTTTTTGTTTATTTTCATCCTATTCCAGAAATACTTCAACCCTTCTCACCTACGCGCAAACTCCGACTTTTTCCTTGTTCCAAATCTAGTTTCAGATATATTCAGCGAATTCAAACCACCTGTGTACATTATTTAACTGTTCATCAATGACCGCGTTACGTTCGTCAAGCGACGCGACAGTCATTATCTTAATTATCGACCGACATGAAAGGCCCTACTTAGCGGCGAGGCGATTGCAAAACAATTGTTTGTCAACGGCAATTGTGCGATCGTCGTCGACTGGTAATTATATAATTAGGTCACGGTGCAGTTCGGAGCGATGCATCTAAGCGTTGGTTAATGATAGCACTTTTTAATTAGCTGATGAAAAGAGATAGCGAGATTTAGCGCTGTTGTTTGAAAGAGATAGATGTATTTTAATGCGTATGTTGATGGTTGATTAGACTGGTATTGAATAAGAGATTATAGGACAAGTTTTTTATGGATGTGAATAAAACTGTAGATAGATACAATACCGAATAACGGAGAAAAGTTAAAATTTGTAGTCAATTGAAGATTCGTGTATCTGAGATAGTAAGTAAGCCTTGGTCGCTAGTGAAAAGATAGTCTACAACTTGTGATTGTTTGTTGTTATGCTGGTTAGTGTTGTAAACATCTTCATGTTTGTCATTTGTTTCATAATTTGTAATGAGTACTACTGAGTTGCGCGAAGACTTTTGTTGAAGTAACGTATTATTAGAATCCTTAAAGAGACTTAAACACTGTACTGTTGAAATTAAGCGTAATCTCAACGTTCACGTCGCGGGTTTGAACCCCGCGTAGGACGTTTTTGATCCACGAATAGGTACTTCTGAATCTGGGTGTCTGCATCTAGATGTACCAATGTACCTTATATTTTTGTGAAACCATAGCGACACATGGTTAAGATTCCTTGATGCTAGAACTGTTTATAAAAAAAACATCGTTTTGCACAGACAGTAAAACTTTGATTTTGAATAATTTATTTAGGTATCACATGATAGATTTAGTTTCATACAGACGAGATCAAAGTTTAATCGGTTTTCAGAACCACATAGTCTCATAGGATAGATTTATTACTCACTCCAGACTTGAGCACGTAAGCATTTTGATAAATGCGTTTCGGTTTCCGCAAACACTGAGGATCTTATGAACCGTATTTTCCGTGTTCAGCTATTCTAGACAGACTGTTTCAGAACATCTGAATATTTGTGCCTACGTATAATTCAGTTCAAAATCCTACTCACATTATAAACGTAAAAGTTTGCATGTATGGTTGTATGTCTTTCACATAAAATACACTGAACGGATTTAGACGAAACTTGGTACATAGATATTACAGATAGTTTATATTAGCCAGAATTAACAGAGGATAGGTTTCATCCAAATTTTAGGTTGTCCTGGGATCATTCTGGACTTGTAGCGGGTAAATTTTAGGTTGTTTCATCCAAATTTTAGGTTGTCCTGGGATCATTCTGGACTTGTAGCGGGTAAAGTCTCTGGTAACTAGATAGTTATCTAATTAAACTATCTCTTGTTTGTTATACAATGAAGTACACTCAAAAACATACATCCTAATCACCCTTCTTTGGTATAAACTCCCCATACAAAACTGTCTCCATGGTAACACATTGAACTTGCATCCACCTGCTATACCAAATGCAGTTCAACACAATGTCCTAACACAGCACCTTGCCTCGGAACAGGTTCTCTTGCCCCTCGCCGTACCGTTACCTATGTAACATAACACGTACTGTATAAATACAGGTTTTAATTGATGTGCTATAGAGATGCACTTGATCTTTATCGATGTTTCGGATGGTATCGGGAATGGGGATATGAAATAATAGGAATAATGTTGGTAGGTTAACGATAAATGTCGAAGTTTGATCCTTGTTTTGGCTGGTAGCGGACTTGTGGATATTAAGTTTTGTGAAGTCTTATAATAGATATATAATTTGCCGTAATTGGTTCTGCAAAGCAATTGTTTAAGTTTAAAATTTACACAGTTAGAGGTGTTGCTGTCAAAAATGAAATTTTTCTTCGTGCAAATATTTTTTGAGAGTAAAACTATACAGATACAATGCTGTCGTATTGGTTTTAAATATCCCTGTTAGTATTATTATCTAAGTATTCTTAATTTTATAACAAGTCAAGTTTCAAAAATAAGTATTGAGGAAATCAGTAAATAGTTTACGAAGGTCAAGTAGCCAGTTTCTCCTCGTAAAATAGCGCTGCATGCGATGAGACTTGAATTAGATTCTAACATTGGCACCGATGCATACAACTTACGTCAAAGATCACTGCATTTTTATTAAGGATTCTTAAGTCGAAATAAAGCTAGCAAAAAATTATTATTTCTTTACTTTAAGAATTAAAACAAATTTATTATGCAACATCTAATTGAGAATCATGTTCTAAGGCGATAGTCGTTTTATCGGCATGTGATATTGTTCATCGATCAAAAGTATCGACAAAAGTATCGATATTATTAATTGGCGCGCAACCCTAAAATTTACCTGCCACGGGACCTGCAGACGACTTTCTCTTCAATTTTATGCGTTTATGATTAGTTTCGATGGTCAGACATTCAATTTGTTGGAATTTGAATTCGGGTGTCGTGAATTATCGGAGAGATCACGTTTTTGCGAAGCACTTGTATAATGTTATTTAATTCGAAGGCCCTTTTTGGTACCCTTTAGTAAAATAGTTTTTGTTCTAAAGGAATAGAGTTATACTTAAATAGAAAAATAATAAAATATCTCAAAGTAAGTTTCAGAAGGCAAGGAAATACGCTGAGAAATATAACATAGACAGACATATTTACTGTTAGTTAGTAGCATCTCATCTTATTTCCTCAGTCGCTTACAATCCTAGAAATAATTGAAGATCCTCTAATTACAACTAGCTAAATAAAATATTAATTGGAATCACGTGAAACTTCAAGGTAAAATAAGAGGCAATTTAACCTCAGTTAAATAAATGAAACGAAATCGCCGACCCTCTCTCACTTATTAACACTTTATATTTCCATCTCTCTCTCTCTCTATGAAACTGTAAACTTCAGACAGTTCAAGTTAGATAGGTAATTGACGACCTGTATCAAAGTAGTTATTTGCATTAAATACCTGTAGCTATTATGATATTGCAATAGGTTCAGGGAAAAAATACTTGAGAATTTTAATCGAATGCACTGGTGAACTTGATGGCAGTAAAATGCCTTTAAAATGAAACTTATTTTCATTTTTATCCGTAATTAATAAATAACTATTCTTATAAATTATTTACAAATACTTTAAAAGCAAAGAAGGTGCTTTAATGTTTCACAATAAAATCAAAAATCAAAAGCGAGAGAACTAATTTGTGAAGATAAATTGAGGCTGGAATTGCAAACGTTGGAGACACATGAATGCCATAAGGTGTTACGGCATTCATGTGTCTTCATACCTTTTGCAACAAGCAAAATCATCCAAGCTACAGTCAAGCCCTGAGATCACGACCCTCAGCACTGACCAGGCTGATCCAAAGAGGAAATAACTATGAAGGTTAGAGGAAAACATTTCATTCATTCTATCTGACAAGCGGTACTCAGAAGTCAATAATATGAAAGAAAAGAATCTTGAATACGTGCCTCAAGAGGCAATAACCGATAACTTCGTAAAGCCTTCTATATAACATAGCTACGAATGATATTAGAATTGAAAAGGTCAGTGGGACGATTCGCCAAAGGAGACGGCATCTTAAAAATGTCGGTGAATTCTGACGATTTCTACCGTTTAGCTATTGTGGGATAAAAATGCGGATTATTTTTGCTTGGAAAGTCAAACCTAGGATTTTATTAAACCCTGAACTGGCATACAAATTGATAAGTTACAAATATCTTAGTAACCCCCTACGCAAGAAGAGGGTTGTTGTACGTTTGAGATGTCTGTACGTCTGCGTCCGGCATCATAGCTCTCGAAAAGATGGAGCAATTTAAGTTACGTTTATAAAAGTATTAGGTATATCAAAACAATATTTTTACAATGGATCTATGCAGTTCGACTTTGAACTGTATCTCATCTTATTAAAAAAGGCGCGCATTGCGTGTTAAACAGACAGACAATTATAAACAGTAATTCACGTTAATCACATAATGAACGAGTCTTATCAATCTGCATTGCATGGCGGCAAATCGATGCAAAGTTATCGTCGTTCCAGTTCCCAGCGACTGTATGCGTGGGCGAAGCTAACTGTACTCCTGATAAACTGTGCATTTGTTTGTTATGGTTAATCCCTCTGTATTTGGAAATTAGATTTTAAAGTTAGGTTTAATAATGATCCCAGTAGAAGGTGGAGGTTCTTTTACACGTAGGTCTCCAAAATGCAAAAGTAAGCCATTGGCCTCTATTGTCCGACGGTGTGTCGATGTCGGTGCGTGATGAATTGCAAAGCATTGCCACGCACCGGCCAAAACGCGAGAGATGATGCACGGTCGTTCAGGTTAAAAGGAAAACTGCTTAAGCTACATGGAAGGGAAAAGATCATTACGCAACAGTGGACACAAAAGAGGTTGAGAGGTATTTATAACAAATGATTGTTGGATGGTCGGAGTATTTCACATGAAATAAGGTTATGCTGTCTCGGTGAATTTGGTCACCTAAGGTTACCCAGAAAGTAATCTTGGAGCTATTTATTGATTTTGTTTTGGATTCCATCGTAGATAAGAAGCTAATACCACTGGAATTGTTGCTTTTGAAAGCAACAATTCCAGTCAGCTTACAGCTTGACAACAGACATCAAACAGAGCTAAACTACAAAACATATATTCACTCTCGCTTAAATGCCTCTTTATACCAAGTGCAAGTCAGGTCATCTTGCGAAATAGGCCGAGAATAAGTGTGTGCGAAATTACACTCAGTTCACTAAATAAATCATGGAGTTTTGGCATTTTCGGATAAACCTATTACCACAGTTTCAGACGAACTACACTTATTTTGAAATGTCAAAACTATTTCAACTGTACTTCAGAAACCAAGGCATTTTGAATCATATTTTCTGAATGCTAAAGTCTAATTTAGTTTAAAAACTTATTTCTACAAGAAAAACTCATTCTAAACAGTAACCAACTGTTTGTGATGAAAATAAAGAGTATTTTACGTTGTAAGTACAAACAATTTCGATATTAGAGTACCTTCAGGCTATTTTAAGCTGTATTGTTTAGGCGGTAAGGTAACTTTTTATTTGGAAGCTTCAGGATAAAGCTGTTAGGGTAGAAATAAACCGGCAAGTATTTGGGACAGACAGTTTGGCGCCTTACCAAATAGACGGCCACTCGTATTCGAGTAACAATAAATAGACGAAATCTTAAAATAATGTTACGGATAAGATCATTAAAAGAAACGTAGATGGTTTAAATGAAATATTTCATTGATTCTAGGATATTATGTTACGTTATTAATATTTTTTTAAGACAATGCTTAAGGCATTTATCAAAACTGTTAAATATCATTGAATCATCGAATAGTCCAAACCCTTTTTGCCTTCAAATATTAAAAAACACTAGAAATGTTAATATACACCATAAACAACACCATATACACGAACATATAAAACAGTCATCGCCAAAGCATCAATTAATTCAAAATCTATTAATAAAACAAGGCTAGAAGTTGCAAATTAATAATAAATCGTTTCTATGGAATTACTTATAATTGATTTGACACTTGACGCAGCAAACCTACCGCGCCATCTTAAATTATACTGTGGGAAAGAGATAGCGCTCTACGCCGTTTAGTGTCTGTCTCGCTTCCACGAACAAATGTGTTTTTAAAAGGTGATAGTAGACGTGTATTGGTGTCGTGCGGCCGCCTGACCTTCTAACATCCTCAAGATGAAAGCAGTAGCCAAGGTCAAATGAACTGGACTTAGATTTAAGTAGCAATTAGAGAAAAGAGGTTTTTATATGCAGTTGTGTTTAGTAGAGGGATTCAATTAAGTTTATTCCTAGGTCTCTTTTATTGAATGTTGAATTTAATGGCCAATGTTTGTAACAGGGTTAAAAGTAGCTGCCTTTTAAAGAGTTTATAAAGATAGAATAATAAGCTTATTCCTCCTCTCTTCTACTTTTGTTCGAGGGGGCCCAAAATGAGCTGTGAACTTACTAATTAATAATTTATTGACATGATTGACATAAAATACCTGAACTATACCTTGTCAACCACCAACTACATCATCTCTAATGAAAATACATACATACTTTAGAAAATAAGATCTAAATCGTGATATGTTCGAATATAAAATCTTTCTGACTAAATAGCGATTTTTCTTGACAGACACTAAATTTATAAAAGACGTCGTCTAGTCTCGACGTCGACTAGTCCCATTTTGACAGTTAGTAGGTACGTATAAGTAATAAATATTTCAGCAAAAAAACCTACATCTTCTTTAGAACCCAGTACAATTTACACTATTAAACTTCGATCCATTGAATTCCTTTTTAAATACAATCGTATTTCGCTTTCTTCTAATGTTCCAATACAATTTTGCCGCATACTGAGGCATTAAAACGCAATACAACGTAATCACGATCCGAGATTTCTCGATAGAATACGAAACAATATTATTTGTACTGACATAGTTTTGGGAAAGTGGCAACCAATGAACCAAACCGATACTGCGTAGTTTTATGACCGTTTTTTCTTTTTCTGCACAAAATGAAGCAAAGAGTTCGTCAATCGTCTTACTTGTCGAGTGCCAGTTTCGGGTAATAAAAGATATTTTTTTTATGTTATATAAGAAGTTTATATTACTGTTTTAAGCTTCAATTGTATCATTGTATTGCAAAGGATGTCTTTTCTGTTTTCTTCTTTCGAATCATGTTAGGATGGGTGAGTCCTTTTATCAGGAGTCAAGTTGATTTTATCCGAGCAAAACATGGTCAGAATGAAGAACGGGTTGTATCTAGTCGGTTCGAGACAGTGTGAAGTAATGAGAGTTCGTATTCGTGACAAAAAAACAATTAGTAAGTTGATCCCTTGCCTTCATCCCGTGTTTTTCACGTTGTTTTTTGTTTCGATAAGTAATAACAACTGATAATAGCAAATTCTTTCTCTTGATTGTGTTTACTAATATGTGAATTTAGATTTATTATGCATTTTAAAATTGAGTGAGCAAATTAAAAAGAATGGCCTAACATAATTATTTATGGTATCTATAAACTTAAATACGTTGACCTCGTTTTAAAAGCTGTTCCTTCCTTCTCTATGATTAGACATAAGACCTTTCCCGCGCTAATCGATTCTATATTTAAAATGATATTTCTTTTTTTTCTTTGTGGGCAGCAAATAGTTTTTATTATTGTTTCTAAATGGCCAGTAAAACCGTCAACCTACAGATATCGCCTTCGTAATTCCTTTGCCTAGGAATGGTTCAATAAAACTAATTAATTCGTAATTAATTAGCTAGTTCGGTTTGTGGTGTGTCCATATTAAGTTTTGCTAGTTTTCTTTTTGCAATATAAGATGGGAAATAGGTAGGTTATCTTAGTAGGTAGAGTCTGACATACGAAACATGATCCTGGAAAAAAGCGGCAAATTCAAAAAATCTAGCGCTGGTATCACTGTATATAGTAAGAAAAATACATTTTGATATTTGATTTTACATCATGGATCAATAAATTATGGACAAATATTATTGTCGTTTTATATCATACGATTTTTAATGGCTCAACCGTTTTAAACATAGTATTTTTGTGTATATAATATCTACCCATTACTGTCCCACTGCAGGGCAAGGGCCTCTTCTCAGAATGAGGAGGGTCATTTTTGTATATAAGCATTCTGCAAGTGTGAGGAGAAATAAATAAACGTAGTTATTATAACATTATTTATTGTGATTCGTAATCAAAATCGGAATCTAAAAAACTACTTCAAGAGATTCGTCACTATCACTACTATCATCTTTTACATTTATAGTAAAACTTTTCAGTTGCGTTTCAAGAATGTTATCTGTTTCAATGTAATTATTTTCGATTTTTATGACGTGTTCTATACAATTATTCCATTCTGCAACAAAAAAATATTATAAAATTATTAAAAAAAATGTTAACATCTATATTTTCGGTTCCTGAAGAAATACGAAAATATATAAAACATTGAATACATTTTCATAGATAGCGAGATAAATGTTTCATGCAAATATGAATATGTAATAGGATTAAGCAAAGGATCAAGATAAACGTGTCGTGCTTACCAATGGCTTGCAAGATTGTAACCAAACATTGTTCTTTTTCATTGAAAATCTGTTCATTGTCTTTATTTTTCACATCAAATTTATTAATCATATTGAATATTAGCTTTCTAGCCTCATTCTTAACAGGAGTCTTCATATTTAATGGTTTAAAATAATTTCGCAGCAAAAAAGTAAACACGTTTTATGCAAATGACAATTCATGTACTGACATTTGATATATATTTTGGTGTGGCTATATGAAGAATGTCTAAAAATTGTCTAGCTCATGTTTTGCGTGTCAGACTCTATGCGGTTTACCAAAGACAAAAGACAGTAAATATAAAATTGTTTTTGAAGGTTTTACTTGGTATATTAATAACACAGGTTACAGACCGACCTTTTATTTACCGAAGACTAAGTACCTACCTATTATTGGATTTATGTCTACAACCTTAACGACACTACGGTTTATTTTTCCATAAATAGAGTAGCTATATAACTTTAATAGTGTATAATGTTTTCCAAGTAAGTCGTGTCCCAACATTCGGTCCTAAATAAACCAGATTCAATATTTTAAACAAGAACAATTGTATCTAATCACTACTCTCATGTTACAGCTACTTAACAAACAGAAGTAATGTCGTAACAATGCAAATGAATACAACAAAAACTACTAACTAAACTACCTCATCTAACCCTAACATTAAACCTAAATAAACATAGAAAGTAACACAGACATACATGTGATTTAACACCATTAAAGCGAGCAATCATCGCTTCAGATTCAATTACGAGCGACAAGAGTCGCTCGCAACAATAATTTCATAAATCACGGTCCGATGTGCGCCCGCGCACCGGAACGGCTGAACAGGCTTTGACCTAGCAAGGTCGATGATTTATATCTTAGAAAGGACTTTTTAGGCCAGAGAAAGCACTAAATGCTAAATGATGAATTGAACTTCAAAGGTCAAGTATCAAATTTTGATCTACTAAAAACTGATTCATACTATACGTAACTATGGTTTCGTTCGTTGATTGTTTTTTTTCGTGTCGGATATTGTAAAACTAAGTGAAGGTTGTGTTTCTCGTTGTTTCTTTCTGTTACGTGTTATTTCAAATTAGGTTATTTTGTTAGGAAATAAAGGTTTTTTTGTTGTTGTATAATGTGTAACAGAGTAGTTGTAATATGTGTTTTAATGTTAATTACGGTTATAATAATTCTTTTCCACAAACAGGAAATAATAGTAGAACGTAAATCTCAACAAAAATAAACCAAAATATATGTATTGTTGTGTAAACCTTAAGTACTGTCCTGCCATCTAGTGGCGTTTATCGTAAACTAAGAGACAGCTAAGAAGTAGAAGCGTTGAACGTAGTGAAGCTTCACTTAGTTCGACTATCCTCCACTAGATGACGCTAACAGCAGTTTGTTAATGTTTTAGACGAATTTAGCTTTGATGCGATGTTTATGCTTCGGAGAAAAATAATTTTAAACATAACTTTATCTAAGTGCTATTAAGATAAAAGTTAGGTATAAAAATCATTGTATGTTAAATTATTTAACTTAAATACTGACTCTATCAGAAAAAAAACTCCGTTCAATAAAAGTCAACTTGAAATAACAGATAAAACCTACTTAAAGTAAGAAAAAAAATCTTGCGTCTCTTTTGCAAAAAAAAAAAACATTCGATCTTTAAGATTATTTTTTTATATTATCATATATTATAGACGGAAATACAAATCTCCACAAGATATTATCGGCCACCCAGCCGGCCACAGCTGGTCATTGCCACATCCTTACGGTTTCCTCACCAATCGATTCTCCCATAGGATAAAACCCATAAATTATAGTAACACGTGCCTGGAACGGACGTGGACTAATAATAGTTTTATTTAAAACTGAAATAGATTAACTGATAGATTCATCGCGGCCATTCTTTGCTGTTATGATTTCTGTAGCATTGTCGGGCTAATGTTTTGCCTGTGTTGCCAGTTTTTAGGGTGAAACTGGATTGGATTTGTTGAATGCAGCATTGCATAGTAAAATTAAAAAGAAGAAACATATTCACGTGTGTTTTGATGAAAGTATTATTGTAAAATTTTATTTGGTATGTATGGTGACAACACTTAGAAACACTGGGCTAGTCAATGTAAGATAACGTTTGAAATAATTTTATTTTAATTTTATTGGTTACTGTTGTGCTAATTATTTATTTCTGTTGTTTACAGGTAAGTACATCATCCGTGCATTCTATAGACGGCCTTAACCACGAGTAAGTCTTTATAAAAAAAAGAAAAAAGAAAAAGGTGAAGTTGACATTTTTTTTTCGATAATGTAACTTAAACTCAGAGTCGATTTGATCGGCACGAATTCTAGAAGAAATAACACTACATAGGAGAACAGGTAATTTAAGTTACACCAATCTTTCAAAAAGAGTTAAATAAACTTATCAAGCAATCAAGCTATCAAATTGACTTTATAACCCCTATACTTAACTTATTACTCAAAACTAGCTTGTGCCCGCGACTTCGTCCGCGTGGAATAGTGACTTCCGGCAGAAAAGTATAGATAGCTGTGTCCGCGACTCCGTCAGCGTGTAACTCCTTGTGTATTAAGTTAATGTATTGGTAATATTTATTATTATTATTTATATTGGTAATATTGTTTAGATCACGTTCACATAAGGCTTAACCCTTTATAAGACACAGAACTTAAAAATATTTATAGCTTTTAAACTTTATAATAATGTGTTAAGGTTCAAATTCTGGTGGCAATATAAGTACCACTGCCTTATAAAGGTAAGGTAAAGGTACCTATAAAACGAAAATACTTTAGTGCAAAGCTTCCGGGTAAACTATATTGAAAGTTGACCCGTCCGGCACGTGAACATAAAGACTTTTAGAACTGCTAACACGGGAAAGAGCAACATACAACTGACCATGTGAGAAACAACTGACACTGAGATCTACTCCAGCAACACGAAAAGTCTGCCCTTGAGCCTTGTTAATTGTCATTGCATAACACACCGATACTGGGAATTGCGTCCTTTTAAATTGGAATGGAAAATTATTTGGTATTAAGGGTATTCTGGGAATAAAGACGGTTTCTCCTGCACCGCAACCTGTTAAAATTTGAGCCTCGATTATATTTTGTTGCAACTGGGTTACTTTTAGTCGAGTTCCATTGCAAAGTTGTGGTGGTTTTAAATTTCGGAGCATAATAATCGGTATCCCAATTTTTAAACAAATTTCATGAGAGGGAAGTCCGGGCATATTTAAAGAATTTAAAAATTCTATCGGGTAATTAGTGGCTTCTTGTTCATCGACCATTCTATTTATTGATCTATAAACTTTGCTTTCCCCCTGTATATTCGACAGTATTTTGTTATTGATCTCAGATGCCTGGTCATTGCGAGGAGTTAAAATAGATCTTTCGCATAGCCAAGAATTGTCCCTATTTAATATATTTGTTACGTCACCGTAAACCGACGATATAAGATGTGGTTGAGATTGCACCATACAACATAATTCAGGCGTCAGTATAAGTTTTCCTTGGTGTAGTTGTGGATAGGTACCTTCACCAATCTTTAATAATGTGTCAGAAAATTGACTATCATCCGGGTTATCTCCAGTTCTCACTCGCATATTTATAGTCAAATGCACCGATTGTATATCTCGCCATAAATAAGAGCTTTTCAGGCAAGCCCTAACCTCATCAGCTCGGGTTCCCCGTGGTATTACCGGTAAGGTTTGTCGGAAATCACCACAAAATAAAACCGTGATACCGCCCATTGGTCGATCATTTTGTCTTATATCCCTTAAAGTTCTGTCTACCGCTTCTACTCCTTTTCGATGGGCCATCGTGCATTCATCCCATATGATTAAACTACACTCGCGTAATACCTTAGCTTTGTCGCTATTTCTTGAAATACTACAGGTTGGATTTTCCGTGCGATCTAAATCAATTGGTATTTTAAACATACTGTGAGCAGTTTTACCTCCTGGTAGCAATGTTGCAGCTATCCCTGATGAAGCTACGGCAAGAGCAATTTTACGTTGATTTCGAACATAAGCCAATATTAATTTAGTCAAAAAGGTTTTTCCAGTTCCTCCAGGTGCATCTAAAAACCATATTGTTCCCAAATTATTTTGAACACTATTGCACACGCGGTCATAAACTGAACGTTGTTCTGCAGTCATCATTGGGACACCGTTTTCTAATGTTGTCAGCAGTTCCGTTAAATTGTAACCAATCTCTGCGGAATATTCCCTATTAGTTACCTCTCCGACTGAGGTTGGTGTTGGCAAACCATATTCACAGAGTGATTTACCGCCTACTACTGTTAAGTCATCCTGAAGAGCTAATAAGCACTGATTTATGGCAAGATCACGGAAATTATCATTAGTTGTGCCTTCATCATTGTTAGGTATATTTCTAAGAAAGTCTTCTGAAAATTTTTCTTTATATTTTTCCCATAATGTTACAGCATCTGACAAATTACAAAATGTGAGTAATGTTACAAATAAATGGCGTAACCGTCGTGGATTATCACTAACACAGGATTCTGCTAAAGCGTCATCCCAATGCTGATCATTTTCAAGCAAATGACGCGCTTGGCAAGCTGCTTGATAAGTGGGATAAACAACATCGTCTACTTTTCTCAAATCTATAAATGAGGTTGGTCCTCGCACGGTATGTAATAATAATCGCAAATAGAAACACTCAGCGTTGTTAGGATGAACGGTGTACACTCTACCAAGAACATGTTCTTTAAAAATACCTGACTCGCCATCTACAGGCCTGCCACGGCGTCTTCGATTAAAGACACCCCGTTGCTTATCGTAGGTATAATACGATGGAACTTCCTCATACAAAAGAGATTTTGCAAAATCATCAGTTTGGCAAAGTCGAAAGAATGCTAATAAACTTGTTTGTCTAGGGTTCTCTAACCGTTCTGTGACATTTTCGGCGTTGAAATATATACGTTGGCCGCCTTCAAGATGAACATCCAGATAAGTCACAGGTGGATATCTTTCGTGAATGTTGAAACTTAAGATCCGCCACACAGCTTCTGAAGAACTTATATATCTGCCTGACTGAAATCTTGTAACTTCATCATGTTCATTTCTCAAAGCAAATGTAGCTTGGTCACTGCCCTTATTAATATACTTACAAATATATTTTATTGACTCTACACTATTACACATTTCAACATTTATGTGAGCTTGAAATGCTCTGGACAACATAGGAGAATACGGAACGACCCACCTATTATCTAAAGTAACTTGTTGTCCAGACACTCGCTTTTCAACAGTAAAACCATCATTATCTCTTGAACGGCGACGATATAATGGGTATCCATCATGTCCTGTTACAGTGCCATCCACTAAGGCTTTTGGATATCTTTTAGTGCAACGACCGTCTTGCATGCAAGGAGAATTCCCGTTAAACGAACCACATGGACCATGTATCATATGAGTTTTAACAATGTCGTATAACACGGGATCTGCAATCGGACTTGGAATTTCAGCACTGATTAAACTGTCTACATCATTAGGTCGAACCTTATCTTTTAACCAAAGCAGGATATGTGCGTGAGGTAAGCCGCGTTTTTGTCATTCAATACTATACATATAACACAATACTTCTCCAAAAATTTTATCTTTGGTAAGTAGATCTATCATTGATTTTAATTTTAAATGAAAAACTCTTGCTATGATATCATGGCGGTCATGCGGTGCTTGACCCTCAAGAAGCTCCCGAGTAATTTCATCCCACTTAGGATTGGTAGTTACAGTAATAAATAAGTCGGGACGTCCATATTTTCTTACGTAACAAAAAGCATCTTGAGTACGTTCGTGCATGTATCGTGGACCACCAGTAAAAGAAGAGGGCAAAATAACTAAACGACCCATATTCACCGTATCGTTATCTTGCTGCATGGCGTCGCGAAGGTGCACGTATTCTTCAACGCGCAGCTGCCTTTGATTAGATCGTATATAAACTAATCTTTCGGTTTCAATTTTTGCGTACATGTCTACAATAAACTGATTGAATAAGCCACGAAAACGTTGAAAGTATACAAACCTATTCCGTCTTACTTGCAAGTGGTAACAGTAAAATTGAAGGCATGAAATCTTTTTATTATAATTAGGTGCGCCTGTACGCGGATCAGTTTGGTATAAAGCAAAATTATAACCATCTTCCCCTCGACAGTATATCAAAGGATATTGCAAACTGTCGTAAGCCCTGTGGGTTTCATAAATACGTTGCAAACGATTATCTCTGGAACGGATAACGATATCACGCCTATCACATTCCTGGTCGACCAATACCACAGCAACTTCATTCGTGGATGGAGCATTATAACGCCCAGGGTGTTCCTGAGTTGGACGCCTATCGGCATTTATAACAATTTTATAATTGTTATCATCATCCCGAGGAAGAGCTTCTAATGCCGATTTAAAACTGCATACATACGAATTAACCTGATGCAACATGTTCTGAAGTTGTGATATGAGTTCAGTATTTAAATTCGGGAAATATTGATTTCTTATATTCGACTGTTCGTTGTAGTCGGATACAAAATATATTTGAAGAAACTTAGGTTGGTTTTCAGGCAAAAGGGATCCTATCAAATGGTAAACCTGACCTTGTATCTTAAAAGTAGGCATGAAATGACCTTCTGAGATTTGTTGAGCGCCAAAGGATGTCATTTGAAATGCACTATTATAAGTGCGAATATTATCTAAAAACTGTTTAGATTGTATATGTTCCCCTAAAAGTAGTGATTTCAAAGGTTCCGGTGGGTCTTCGAATGAAGGCAAATTTATTTTACCTGTAGAACAACAGAAACCAGCTGACTCCTTACTCCACTTTGAAGCATTACAAAAACGACATACCACGTTCATATCGCCTATTACAGAAGATGATCCATAATCAATTGTGAGGTTATAAGCAAACCCACTTTTATATTTGTCGGACCAAGCCACCGAATTTCTAGATTGATCTTCTATGTGTACATCTAAGTTATTAAGGCTATGTCGAAATCTGTCTGCAGTAAGACGGGCCTCTCGCTGTTCGTCCGTTTCAAGAGACCGAATATTTTCGATTCTTAATCTTTCATTAGACAAACTTACTGATCGTTCTTGTCTCAAAGAATTATAATATTCGCGTACCGACTCTAGTCGTTGTTCATGCTCATGTGCGTCTTCGAGAGATCGAATAACATTATGGTGCACCCTATCATTTGTCAAACGGTCTTCATATTGAGTTAAAGTTTCAGATTCTCGAGATAAAATATGACGTTCGCGGTCAGCTGTGAGACGCAATTCCCTCTCAGTGTAGGTTTCTGACTCGCGAGACAATATATGACGTTCGCGGTCAGCTGTGAGACGCAATTCCCTCTCAGTGTAGGTTTCTGACTCGCGAGACAATATATGACGTTCGCGGTCAGCTGTGAGACGCAATTCCCTCTCAGTGTAGGTTTCTGACTCGCGAGACAATATATGACGTTCGCGGTCAGCTGTGAGACGCAATTCCCTCTCAGTGTAGGTTTCTGACTCGCGAGACAATATATGACGTTCGCGGTCAGCTGTGAGACGCAATTCTCTGTCAGTGAAGGTTTCTGACTCGCGAGACAATATATGACGTTCGCGGTCAGCTGTGAGACGCAATTCCCTCTCAGTGTAGGTTTCTGACTCGCGAGACAATGTATGCCGTTCGCGGTCAGCAGTGAGACGCAATTCTCGTTGTGACGCAGTTTCAGCATCTCGGGATAACACATGTTGTTCTCGGTCAATGGTAAGCCTCAGCTCTCGTTGAGAAGAGCTTTGAGACGCCCGTGATGTAGCTCGTCTCGCTCTGTCAGCTGCTAATCGCATCTCTCTCTCTGGAGAGCTTTCATTGGCTCGAGAGGTTGAGGCACTAACTCTCATAGAGTTTAACCGATGTGCTCTTTCCTCTGCCGATTCTTGAGAACGCGCATTTCTCATCCTTTTAGCATCTCTCGAATTTCGAGATAAAGATGGTCGTTTTTTAGGTGGCATTGTGTATTTTTAATCGACGGTAACTGAAGCTACCTTACACTTACAATTATATATAGTTATTATGTAATAATTACGAAAATAAACTATTAATACAATTAAACACTACCAAAATAACTAATATAATAATAACGAAAATAAACTATTAATATAATTAAACACTACCAATTACGAAAATAAACTATTAATTTAATTAAACACTACCAATTACGAAAATAAACTATTAATTTAATTAAACACTACCAAATTACGAAAATAAACTATTAATACAATTAAACACTACCAAAATAAATAATATAAAAATTACGAAAATAAACTATTAATATAATTAAACACTACCAATTACGAAAATAAACTATTAATACAATTAAACACTACCAAAATAACTAAAAGGTGTACTACTACTAATACTATTAATCTAATACCTATTATATAAACTAACAACAAAACAATTCTAAAAATAAACTATTCAAAGACTAAAAGTCGTGCTGATAAGCACGGTTTGCAAATAACAATTATTGATTGTCAATAAGGTCGAACAGTCTGAACGTCTATTCGCATCAACAGCCAAATATTGTATGACGCTCGAGCGCGGACCCCCCGCCTTTTTATACCTCCCGCCACGACGCGCGTCGAGCGCGGCAACCGATACACAAAAATAATCCTTATAGCATGACTCTGTATTCACGCGCGATTTCTTATTATTTCATGTATAACTTTGGTGTTTCTACACCGATTTACATGATTCTTTTTTTATTGAATAGGTAATAATGTTAACTTTTTTAATTGGGGATGAGTGATAGTGTTGTAAACGTTAGAGTAGACAAATACAATCAGAAATCTCCGAATTGCTAAGCTATCGGGAGTTTCACGTGTTATTGTGAGTCAACCATAAAAGTTAGACATATGCTGTCGAGGAATATTTTTTATATAATTTTAGGGAGAATATTTCCGTCATACATGATTTCTATGTAGCTTTAACCTATAAGCCTGCACACGTGACGGAAGCTTAAAAAATGGAGTAACTTACCCCGTTTTCCCAATATTTCCCTTCACTGCTCTGCTCCTATTGGTCGTAGCGTAATGAAAAGTATACTATAACCTGCCCAAGAGTATGAAGAATAATTGTGCCAAATTTCGTTAAAATCCGTCGAGTAGTTTTTGTTTCTATAACGAATATACAGACAGACAGACAGACAGACAGACAGACAGACAGACAGACAGACAGACAAAAATTTTACTGATTGCATTTTTGGCATCAGTAGCGATCCCTAACCACCCCTTGATAGTTATTTTTTAAATATATTTTATGTACAGAATTGACCTCTCTACAGATTTATTATAAGTATAGATAATTATACCTACAATAGCATGCAGTAAAAGTGATCGGATGATGCGGGCGACACGATATCAAATGGATTTATAAAGTTTATTTGTTTGAGTTATCCCGTATGTAGGTAACCCTTGCATTTAAATTATCTAAATTGTGTTATATTTTATGGAGAGGGTTTAAAAACGATCCCCTTTTGGTGTTGCTGTGGTATATATTACTGTCACAAACATTATGACGACGATGACCCCCGTGGTCGAGTGGCGTATGCACGAGTTTCAAGGTGACGCTAGCTCTGAGGTCCCGGGTTCGATCCCCAGTCGGGTCAATGTAAAAATTCACATTTCTCCATTGTCTCGGGTCTGGGTGTTTGTGGTACCTTCTTTATATCTGAATTACATAAAATAAGTGCTTTAGCAACTTACTTTGGGTTCAGAATAATGTATGTGATGCATTTATTTATTTATTATCTAATCATAAAGCGTCCGACGTCTACTCTAATTTTTTGCTATAAACCGTTGTCTAGGATATTTGACTAAACTTTCATTTTATCACATCATTGTAAAAGGTGGAGATAAAAAGCACTTAAGATTATGAAATGTATGGTAAACAATATTTACTCGGACTGAATTGAAAGATGTCTCCTTTGGTCGTAATTGAAGTCAACAGGATAGAAAATTTCGCGAATAATTCAATTGCGTAGAGCAGAAAGAATCACTGATAAAACAATTATTTATTTCAGTGTTTTGGTACATGCAACTTATGATATCTATAACAATTTTCTTCATAATTGGACGTTAACAAAGGCCATTATTATGATACATGGTGTTGCTAATTTACAATTCAAATTATATAGGCTGGTATTCTAAAAAATAATTGTTTTTCCGTGATATCCAGTATCATGGAACTAGAAAGCATAATATGCAATTTACTTTGAATAAGAAGTATCGTGCATCTGCGATTCGTATCACGTAATGATGGTGCGGGTTCGAGTCTCGGGTAGAGCATAAATATTGATATTATAGTACGCGTCGTTTGTTTCTCTGTTCTGTTTAACAGACACGCTTCATCTGTTTGTTATTAGATATATTTCTTTGTTTTGTAGGTTATAGACCATAATTATAAAAATAAGAAAGTGTTTCTGTATGTCTGTCTTGTTTTTCACTCAATAACTACTCAACTGATTGTAATGAAGTTTGGGATACAGATAGTCTAGGGTCTAAAAAGGACAAGCCATAGACAATGACAAAAAAAGTTAACTTAAATGTAATAGTTTATTTCTATAAACAACAAATTTAGTGTCTCAGATAAACTGTTTTTCCGTATTTTACAATATACACAATAAAAAAATTATATCAAAATTGATATCTATGTCGTTAATAATAATAACTTCGAGATGAAATACATCTACGGACCAAAATAAAAAATCGTTTTAACATTCATATTTAAGTACCTTACTAAGTTCAATCAGATTAGATAGAACTTATAAAGTACTGGCTGCAACGAAAGAGAATAAGCAAAAATGATATAATTTTGCAGGTTTTTTTCTGGAAAAAATTACTCTCACATTATGATAATTGAATCCTCGTATCGCGGGGATTTCACAAACATTCAAATCACATGCTCAATGACACCCAGACACGAGGGACACATCAGGGAACACACAAATGCTTGTCCTACGCGGGGATCCAACCCCCGGACCGCGAGCTCAGTGGTTTGGTGATCTTAACCACTCGGCTATTCGTGAAGCCCGGCTATTCATTGGTGCGAGACGCCGCTCTACATTATATAGTGCTGTCACTCTTCAACAATAACATTACTATGAGATGTGGTTGCAGGTCTGGCAGGCCAGCCCAGACATGTAGTTAGTTAGTATTTAGGGCATTTAAACTAAAGGGTTTACAATCATATTTTAGTACTTTAAAACTTAACAGTAAAACTTTACATTTGATTGTGTGAATTTGCTTAAAAAATCGAATTTATGTTAACCGTCTTTTGTTGCTAACCGTATTTACAATAAAAAGTAAAAAGCACTTAAACTTTATGATATTTGTCTAAGTTATCCGAGTTTTATGTGCATACAGTCCATCCCAATAAAATGTTCACGATTCATCGGATTGGTACATTAATGGTAGACTGTAAAATCTATAGAGTTGCGCACTCGCAGTCACTAAAATTACGTATGTATATTTTTTTTATATAGTAAGGTTTTATACATACTTTGCCAACTAATCTTTGGGCTAAAATTACAATCGTCAGTGAGGCTGACCTAGACGGAGATGTCATGATCATCTGGATTCGTTCTTACCGAACTGATCACCTGCGGCTCATGAGAGAGACAAGTGGAAGAAGTTTGGAAGCCTTTGCCTAGCGGTGTAACGTACCAGGCTAGTAATAATGATTAAAATTTCTGGAAAAATCTTTTTGTTATTCTTCAGCGGTCCGCCGAGTAAGTATTCACTATGAATACCAACATATCTTTAAATTAAGGTATAGTTGTAAAAGCGAGATAGCACACACATTTTGTAGAGCGGTCTCTCTCTCACACCACAGCAACAGGCTCACTTGAAGAGGTAGAAGCCCTCTGTTACGAATCATTACTCTCAAGTCCACCCGTATACCGATGATTGAGATACACGTTTTAAATGCTCATTTAGTTTTATAGCAACTTATACAGGGGGAAGAAATTAATTAACGGTTACAGTCGATAAATTATATTGTTATTACTTTGTTTATTAATGTTGAAAGTTGAGTTGTCTGGAAAAGGTAGATTTAGATTAGAGGTGGTTAGTTTTCGGGTCGTTTTGGGTTGTTTTAATTCACAACACATTTTTTTTTGCTTTTTTGATAGGAGACAATAACTAACACCCCGTCTTAATAGGAGTGTTACCCTTCAAATTTTAGTTACATCTGATAAGGGGTTGGTCTATGGAAAATTTATTATAGACTCCATTTCAGCCTTGTGAAGAAAGATGTGAAAGGAATTTTTGCGAAACCTTTTTTTCGGATGGGAAATCATCGAATGACATCTTCCGCTTTGGTTTGACCGGATGTGAATGTTAGACTTGTACTAATTAAAACCACTCTATGCCCGGGCCACGGTAACCGGACAATACCGCTACCCAGGCAAGCATCAGCCCTTCCGGCGAAACCTGAGATCATGTATCCGTCTATATTCATTATGCGTAAATAGTTAAGTGAATTCAGAATAATTGTGCGAATTCAGTTATAATGTAACTGCGTGTTAATATTTGATATGTTATCTGTGGAATTGATTTAAATAAACACGGGCCGAGGTCTCTTATGGTGACCTCGCCAAATAATCGCAATTTAAGGTATCTTCGTGAATATTTTGCAGGAAATTTGAGTAATACAAAACAGGATACTGAGCAATACAGTACAGAAGCAGCACAGCAGAATACATTGTTAAACGGGATAGGAAAGGAGAACGGCAGATTTCGTACAGCATACATTTATTGTTGTTCTGTAATAGAATTTATACCACTTATTAAGGCAACTGAGCCATTAATTTTTATGTAAGTGTATTATTTTTAGGACTTGGGATTAATGAATAATATCAATAAAAATATTTGTTTCTTCGGAAAGGGAGATTTAATTACTTACTACAATTAAAGGTAGAGCCACTAACAAAACGAATTCTTAAACCTTGTTTCGAGGCATTAAACTCAATTCTCAAGGTCCATTTTATTCATTTGTTTAGATGTAGATTCAACATTTTCTCTCCATCTGAAATCTTTAGTACCCGAGTTAGGAGCATAAATCTTTTAACTCCTTCATCGTAATCTAGATGGCGTTGACTAACCACTTGAGTTGCAGCCGGTTATCTATTCTGTTAAGTGTTGCTCTTGACAGCTGTACAGTCACCCAGGCCCAATGGCACCAATTCAGACAATTTAGAGACGGCATCTGTAATTGTAGCCAATGTAGCTCAATTAATGAATGTTTTTTTAGACGCAGGATAAAAATGAGAATGAATTTCGTATTTAGGCTAATGTGAAGTGAATTTGTTATCATTAAAGATTAATCGAAAGCTATTTTTTTTAATTAATATTTTTCAGTATATTTGTACTTCGTTACTTGTTTTAAATGAATGTAGTTTTTGTCATTAATTGATTTATTAGTTTATTAGTAGATACATTAGTTCCATGCTAATATAATAAAATTGCCTTGTTTATTTTGAAAAAGATTCCGAAGCAATTTTATGAGAATTAAGACTTTTCTTTGTTTTAGGTAGCGCTAATTTTAAACAAAATAACCAAATTATTGTACGAAATTATATCAAGTAGGTATCAAGTATAAGTATCAAGAACTTACATATGATATAAGTAGGTACATTTAGATAATCACATTTTTAATAAAAAACATTTTTTTGTCGACATCTGCTCATACTGCACAGTCTGACACACAGGCCAAGGCTAAATTGATAAAAAACTAATAAAGACTTGTGGACAGCATGACTAGAATCTTTATATCAGTTTTGAACACTAAATATTCTGTATCATATCTGGATTTTCTTTCGATTTAAGGCTTCGTTTTGAAAGCCATTGAAACGACAGGGCCCCAATTCTGCTATTTTACAGTGGCCGATGAATGAATGAAAATTGGCTTAAAATGACATTTTTTGTATTTTTTCCTGCAAAATAATTGAAAATTCAGTACAGAACGGTAAACCCAAGGTCAATACTATTAACTTCCAATTATTGTATTGACAAAATGCTTAAGAGAAAAGGAATAATTTCAATTTTAATCCAATTGCATTCATTCATCGGCCACTGTAAGATAGCAGAATCGTTGCCCTGCACTTTCTTCTTGTTATATACCTGACTCACTAGATCTCATGTTGTCTCATGTTTTCAGAAACTGGGGTTTTCTCCTTTTGGTCGTAGCATGATTTTAATACCAGAAGAAATCCTTGATAAATGGATTAACCAACACACAGCTTGTTTTTATATAGTTAGAGAATAGAAGATTGTTTTGATAAACTGTACGGACGTATTGGATTGTTTAAGATTTTTTCCCATTTTATGTTCCGACTTCATGTGGAGACAAAGGAAATGAAGAATAGGTAAGTTAATTACTCCTTTAAATCTAAGTCATTTTTAGAAATTTCAATATATAACTAGATACAAATATTTTAACATACAGGATCAGATTTATCGCATATTTACATAATGTATGACGTAGTTTCTGTAGCTTACATTGGTAATTATACATCACATACATTGTTAATATAATCATCGTCTTTGTGCGATAGTAAATAGTTTATATCTTCGTCACGACTCACCTTAAGCATTGATACTTTGTTATACATTTTAAAATATTATGAAAACCTGTTCTTTTGCTGCATTGCTATATCTACTTCAGATGAGTAAATATTTTTTTAAACGACGAAACTAGGATTATTTTTAGCTGACAACTAGAAGGATCCAAAATTTCCTGAAATGGGCTTTTAAGGCATCTTTTGATTTTGTTATGTATTTGAATGAGATATCGGTTTATTCTGTCTTTTAACAAATTAAAGCACTTTTCAACAAATTTATTTATTTCCTCTCATACATTTTTTTAGCATTTGATGGCTGTAACGCAAGTCCAAACTTTAACTCTTCAGATGTGACAGTAACCGGTCAAGCATGGGCATCTACGTGGTGACTGGGGCCTCTTTAACCACCCTATTTATATTTATGTTTCTTCAAAACATGCCTAACCTTCTTTCCATCATTGTTTACTTACCTATTAACGTTACTTACTTTCAATAACACGAAATTCCTGACATATCTCTTCAATTTAAGATGAAAGAACCATTTCATTTAGGAAATACCAACTGCTCATAGTCTCATGCACATGCGAACTTCCATACAGAAGGCATTCACAGCTTTCCATTGCTGTCACAAATGATATTGTATCTTAAGATGTAAAGGAATAAGTGTATTTTTGATTGGAGTTGAGTTTGATATACCACATGAATGGGCTTTGTGCTTTTAACTTTGTTCATTCAGTTATGGAGAGTCCATGTTGGTTTGATTTTCAGGATAAAATTTTGTATAAGAATGTTTTAGATAAGTTTTGTTAAAAAATATAAATCTTCTTTCCTGCCTTTATCCCGTTTTATTTGGGGTCCACTCAATACGTCTTTTTCTTCCATTCTATTCTGTCACTAATCGAGATATTACTAATTCCCTTCTCTTTTATCATATAATAGCTACCAGCCTATAAATGTCCCATGCATGTATATCCGTATTACCAAATAATGTAAATGCAAAAGTTAATTCATATTTTAATTTTGAAGACAAAATTCTGTACCACCACTTTTCATGGAAATTGGTATCGATTGCGATTTGATACTCAACAAGGGACACAGACATTTGAGTTCTACCTCAAATAATACAGATTCGGCTAAAACAAAGTAATAATAATAATTAATTGTTTAAAGCCTTTTAAATATGTAAATATGTATATATGTATACCGATGATCGTAATTTTGAGACACAATCGTCATATACTTATATACATTTTACTCTGACTATACTACTACTATGGCCTGATAACATCTATAAAAGATGATTAAAGCTGCATCCGTTTCAGGTGGTTTGGCTTTGGCACTTGCGCTGATGGCTAACAAGGCCTATACGGGAGCGACATCGCCGGTCGCAACGTCCGCAGAGTCACCAGGAACTCTGACTATACAGTTTCGATAAAATGTACAATGTATTTCTATCTATTTTGTTATTAAAATAACAAGAGGAAAAGAAGTTACAATGATCTGGTGATCTGTGTTTAATACTCAGATTCCACATAATACATCTATCTCCTCATGTTTTAGACAATGAAAGCCATTTTTTCAGTACAGCCTTTGAATATGGGAATGTTAAACTTTCTCTTACTAAACATTTTAATAATTTTTAAAGAAAATTGTCCTTCCATCGTTTCGGACATTCATTCAATTGTTTTTGTTTCTTTTTTAATTGTCTATTTTTCTTAAAGGGTATAAGTACCTTAATATCATTGTTAGAAAGTCCGTAGTTTACACTTTTTGTAGTCGTTCGGTAAATAGGCTGTGACCACATTAAAGTGAGTTTAAAGGAAAACCTATTCCATTAAATCGTTTGATGTTTATAGAAAATGGAGCATCTTTATTTTAAAAGTAGAAACTTGGTGTTGCAATTCTTTTTTTATTTTTTTCTCCGAAAGCCGCCGATTCGGCGTTCAATACGTTATAAATGTTGTCATTTTATTGCAATTTCAATATATTATCTCTTATCTTTTGGGTGTATTTATATGTTAATTCTATATTGGAACATCCACTAAGTACAGTTGATCATGGGCTATTATATTTTAGGGGTAAGGACTAAACAAAGCAATTTCGCAACATAGTATTTTAGACAAGTTCTCTCAATAAAACACATGTTTCAAGTTTTACATAGAATTCAATTGTTTCGTGATTATCCTGTTCGGCATAATTTGTCATACTTTTAACGATTTTAACCCTAAAGTATTTAGAATAAAGTTCATTTTGCCTTAACAGTAAATGAGGCGCATTTCGTTGTTTCCAAGTTCTGTACAGGAAAATGTCGTGCAAAACAAAAAGATTTTAAATTCAAATTAATAATGTTGTACATTATACAAATATCGACGTAAGCTATTTCAATCTGAATACCAAAGTCAGTGTTATTTTATTTTGAATCGTTTCACATGAGTTGTTGCTCCACGCGGGATGCACACGACTTTATATCGATACAAATACAGATATAACAGCAATGTATGTATGTTTATGTCTCGGCGCCTGATCTGTCTTATCTATAATGCACATTGCATTTAGTTTTAGTGTAGTTGCGCCACGCATGCTCCGGCCGCCACAGAAATAACGTAGAATATCGGTCACAGACGCGAGCGCAGAATGAACGCATCGAATTAATTGCCGGACGGCGCACCACTATCGTGGTGGACGTGCCGCGAGCGGACGCTTCCGTTACCACATTTAAAAATATTAAAAAAGCGCGCGAACGCAGCTGTCAGTGTCAAAGTCAAATCGCGAAGTATTTTGAAAATTCTTTTGTTTGTGTTTTTTGCTCGTTTGTTTTTTTTTTATTGTGTGAAAGGGTGGTTTCTTGGTAACAGTGATGTTTCACCCAAATTAATCGAAGCAAATATAGTCTGCTATCACAAAGGTCAAATATGCGTTCGTCGTGTATAATTAGGAAAATATTGATAAGCGATCGCGGTCGAGTGCAAATGTCGTCGATATCGTACGCGCGCTCTATACTGTTATGGAGACGTCAAAGCTAAGTTTCGCGGAATCCCGCGTGTTGATTCATACACCGGTTATCGTGCAAGCGCGGCACAATGTGTGAACTAGCAAGTTGGATTCCGAGCGCAGTCGCGGCCACACTGCGCGCCGACACAGCGCCGCCCATCATCGAGTGGCTCTCGAGCATCCGGCTCGCCATCGAGGAGTACGACCCCCTCGTCACCGTCACCCCGCCAGCACCCGAGCCCGACTCCCCCGACAGCAAGTTCGACGAGATCCTCTCCCAGCTCGGCAAGGAGATCTACAAACTCGACGAGTACCAGCGCAACTTGGCTCCCAGCGAGAAAGAAATATCGCTCAGCGTTCTAAACATATTCGACGAATGTTTGGAACGCATGGCGGACGAAAAACAAGCTAAAAACAGTGAGAGTGAATGTGAATCTACCCTATCGGATGTCTCATTCGTGACGAGTACGCCGGCTAGTGTCAAAGTTAATATAAACACGATATTCGACAAGGGCGACGGCACGCCGATACCGCCGCGGCGGGCTCGGCTAAAATCGATTTACGACAATTCGATTTCAGATATGGAATCGAATAACAACGAGAGCGAGTCGTCGAGCGATTCCGAGAGCACTTGCTGGAGCTATAAAGAATGCAGTACGGACGACAATGAAGGCAACCCTTACGCGGCGGTGTGGGCTCACTCGACCGGCTTTCACAACTCGGACGAAATACTACGTCGTGTGTTATCGCAGCACCACGCTACTATATCGCGTCTTTCGTTCGACACGGCGAGCGATTTTATACCTGCTCGGTATTCAGTGTACTCGCTGCACGAGGTGGGAGAATGTAAGGACAGGTGTGTTGACAGTGGCTCAGTAGCGATGACGCCGGACAAGCCGACGGACGACGGCTACGAGCCGGTGCGGGACGCGATCACCGACGAGAACATTTACGAGGAGATCGAGTATGGATATAGTTACACCGACGAGGGCTGCTCCTGTGGTGGTAGTGTTGAAGTGGAAAGTTGTTCTATAAGTGCCAGTTCTGAAGGGGTCGGCAGAGAGAGCCCGCTGTACGCGAACCTACGGGACCACGACGCGTACGCGGTCCCTGCCGACGTCATTCATTGGAAGAACCTTCTTTTGGACCCGTTTTATAATGACGACGAGGAAGACGAAGTAAGTGAATATTCATTTAATGTTAATTAACGGTAGAATAGGCTTATAAAGCGTGGAAAGGCTATCCTTGAGTCTGAATGAAGTCCTGCTTGAATGTTTCATTGAAACTTAATTTAGAACGTAAATTAAGGTTCTGTTTAAGTATTTTCGTATTATTTTAACATTACAATATAGTAATTATTCTTAAAGGCAGTAAACTTTATCAAGACAAGATAATTCTGTCACAAGACACAGATAAACGAAAATATTATATTTTATCAACGATCTTAAATTGCAAACCTTATTTATTTCATAACCATCTTGAAAATAATATATACCTATGAGTAAGGTAGAGATATCTATTCTTTGCATATTGACAATGCCCCTGACGTATTCAAACATAAATTATTACGTGTTTAATAATAACAGGGAACATAGGCTTTGTGAAGATCGGTTTCTAAAGCCTTTCTGATCTCACGTTATTCTGTTATAATAATATATTCTCAAGACTGACGTATTGAACACAATTATTAAAGGCAACTTTTCCGTGCGAATATAAATATGTACATCTATTGATAATACAATATTCTCATGATTTAATCCGACTCTACATAATTATTCTCTTCATTCAGTGATGTTAAGACTTGTAATGTAAACATTCAATGGTCAGTCGTTCGCTGTCGGTAACAGTTAAAATGTTGTTAAAATAGTTTTATGTTTCCTCAAACGAAATACAGTACGTAACCGAACTATTTTGTTGATTATAAGTCATAATAATATGAAAGCTAATGAGGAATAGGTAAGACAAAACTCTACAATTTCGGTTTAATTTTTCTACATTGATTAATTTGTACAGTCGCGAGTAAAAGTAATATTAACTTAATAACATCTTTTAGATTTTATATTATAATATATTTTTCTTGTTAAACAGGTCTATTTTTATTAAATATACCAAATCAGAAACATACCAACACTTTAACAAATAAATTACCTGAAAAATCGATCTCAATAATTTGACTAAGCCACACATAATTTTGTTCATGACTATACCCAATCAGGTAGTAATCAATTTTTACAATAATTAAACCGATTACAAACGAACTATTTTAAATTGAACAAGAACAATTAAAACAGAATTAATTGTCTTAATAGTAAACTTAGATAAAACTGAATACCTACTAGAACTCCGTAAAATTACGACTATCATCGTTTGTTATTCGACTTTCATGGTTCGTTTTACGGTCTGTTAAAGAACTTCCTTGTTTTATATTTGTTTTAATTATCTTTAGGTGTATCGACTAGCTTTTTGCTACCGTAGAGTAGGTTAACCTATAAAACATTGCTCGTTGCAGTCGATTTACACATGACAAGTATATAATGTCTAAACAGCTACAGATCTGTGTACTAGGCACAGGTTAGGAAGTCTACTATTACGTCTTGACGTTAAATTATTATGGCTGTGAAAGCGTAATACACGTTGTAGAGCGGCATCTCTTTTACACACCGTACCACACTTTAAAACGTGGTTATAGGCCTCAGGTAGTTTAAAACAGTAGTGAGGACTCGATATTGCACTTCAAATTAATAAATCCCAAAATATAATTTATCTACCAAAAAATAAAGTTCAAATTCAGTTTCAATAACAAATGAGTGCATCCTACAACGTTATTTATCACACAACTGTCTTATATCTTGTACTATCAATTTCGGAGTCTCATTTTTAATAGATGCAAACTTATGATCAGTTTCAAGTTTATGATTAAGAGCTCATTAATGTATCACCGAAAAGTCATAACATACGACATATAGTTATATTAACATATCAACAATGACACACGGACGTACAATGTCCTAAAAGGATAAAGTGTATTATGTAAATAGTGCGTCACCACCGCTAATGGATACATTATAATTTCTTATGAACATCATTAGTTTTGATGTTAATAATAATGGCCATTAAAATAATGATTACAGTGCCTTTAATTGCTAGTAAAATTATTGTTTAGATCATGAGTATTTTGTTGGGATTACCCGACTAGTTTAGGTAAAAACCGGAGTCCTTAATCATAAACTCTGGCGGCTTTATGGGTCTCCAATAAACTTGTGTGAAACTGTTCTTAAACAATTGAATTTTGACTCAAAAAAATCGAATTAGTCCAAAAATATCGGTTTTGTACTGTTTCTTTTATCACGTATACAAACTATTAAGTCAGTTATTTATAAAAATATAATATTTGTATTATAGTTGCGGTTTTAGACTTTACTTGAGTCTTGAACTTTTCTTTAAAATTACAAGCAGGAATTGCAGGCCAAGAGTCAGCTCTTATACATGGAAAAGAATTATATTCCACCTTATTGGTAGTTTGTACCATCAAACATTAGAATCATCTATTATTAAAAAATCATGTGCACCAAATTGAATCCACATCATATACCTTTTGCGAGATTACGCAATCATGCATTATTAAACAGTCTTCAATTGTTTATTTATCTGTGTATAAGTTCAATGACACCCACGCCATGTTTAAAACAACCTTCAAGTTAAACGTTATTAGTACACCCAAATAAGGGCCAAACCTAGCTTTTGTGTGAAACATTAATCTTCGTTTTTTAATTCCTGTCACGTCGACCTTTGTTTGTGGAACCTATTGAGATAACATACCTCTTTTGTGGTACCGACTTAAGTATACGTTGCTTGAGGGCCTATCATCACGTCTTGAAGACTTTTGTAGTGAAGCAAGATAGGACTACACGGAGCAATTCGGTGTCCCGCTCTCACAAATGATACTCTTAAAGAATCGGATTTAGATTTTCATAAATATTACTTCTTCTGTCTAGTCTAGGCAAGCTATGTTAGGGTTGGCTTCCAAACAAGTTTACATTATCTAGCCAAATATTGTTTTTTTTTAACAAAACCGACTTTCTCATCTCCGTTTACTGGGTAATCAGTCGTTTTTATCGTTAAAGAACACTGTACATTGATTTATCTTAATAGTTTTTACTACAACGGCTCTCTTTCAGACATCTACAAACCATTTGACTGGATAGCCGACAATCTATTGCAAGGCAGGTAATATTGCAATAAGTTATAGACAGCCAAAGATCAACGTGTGACATTAAAAAACGTGCTTTACGATCGAGTGATGTAATATAGTCGCAAATATATTCTCGCCTACATTAACTTACCAAATACGTCTAAAAATGCAACGAATCCAGCTTAAACTTATGTAAAGACATTTAAATAGTAGTTTTTCTAATAATATACGATTAGAACTAGACTAACCTAATAGCACCTCTTAAAGAACTTCAGGTGTGAGAGAGAGATGCCGCTCTACGTGGTGTGATCTGTCCTTCTCCGATGACTGCAATATTTGGTTCAGAATGTTGCGGTCTAGCAGTCAGGATGTCTAATGACCAAGTTTGTGGAATACCCATGCAAGTTACGTCAGTAATTTTTTGTTTATCTGTCAACACCAAACTGAGTTTGTTACAAAATTCACGACACAGTTTTCAGAATTACAAACATCGTTGAGTGAATTTCCACTAAAGAAGAAAGATATATTATAGATAATTCATTTATTTAGATCGTTGGCAGTTGTTTTTATCTAAAATGTTTGTGTTTCTGGTGTGTCCATTGAGGTTAGAAATTGAAGTTTTGATTTGAGTTATTTAATCAACCATTGTTATCATAAATCAGTTGTTTTATTATATTTTCCATTTTGAAAACAATGGGATTGTTTACGAGACACGCTTAGTCTATTTTGGGGAAATAAAAAACACCGTTTGAACTTAGAAAAAGGATATTGACTGCGTATAACTGCAAAAACGGACATACACGCAGGCGAAACTTATAGCAAAAGCATTCATATAAATTCCCAATTTTTATTCGCATGTTGTAGGTGTCATTCATAAGTTTTAAGTGGTCTTGAGTAGTGTTAAGCCATCAAGGCCGACTCACCGGATGTATTCATCACACAGATTAATTAAAGGTGTGATATCAAATGGGAAGCGTTTGTTCTAAAAATCTCCAGTGTTTCAACAAATAAGAATGGCTTGATAAGACATTTAAGGTTTTGTGTAGGCATGTCACATAAGTAGCTGTTTTGATATTAGTTGGGAATCTTTTAAAAGGTTAAAATACTTAGTTTAAGAGTTGACGCATCTTCGTACCCTTTTTGTAGGTAATTTATGTATTGACTGATCTGCTCCTATTGATCATAGGGTAAATGGGCTATATAACACTGAAATAAATTTTCAAATCAAACCATTAGTTTCTGAGATTAGCGCGTTTAAACAAACTCTTCAGCTTTATTATGTTAGTGTAGATTACAAAATACTATTAGTCGTTCTAAAGATTAATTATAGCCTTTTGTCAAACTATGGTTGGCTTTTTGTTTTATAAAATTCATTTGATTGTCAGTTTACCGTCTTTCAAAGGAAGGAATGGAATATTTTACCGTAATAGCCAACTTTCAAAACACTTAAAAATAAAAGCGTATGAGTGAAGGAGACAAATAATAAAAGTCTTTGTTTTTCAAAAAGTTATCTGCACGTATTGAGACAAGATAAACATGAGATAAAGAAAGTATTACAATAGATAATCCTTCAACTGTTATTCAAATAAATACCGAAGCAAAATATATTTAGTAATTAAGAAACAATTAGCGAATTGGACATAATTAACGCATCGTTGACATTTTTAAGAAAAAACTAATTAGGGTTTTTTGTAATTAGTTAATAGAGCCTTAACTACCTAACAATTAATGTTATTATACCTAATAATACAAAGTATTTAAAATGTTTTATTAGTAGACAAGCGGTTGCCCGCGACTTCATCCCCGTGGGTAGAAGATATAAGTTATGATTTATACCTGTCCTGTTTTTTTCACATTTTCCATTGTATCTTCGCTCCTATTAGTCGCAGCGTGATGGTTTATAGCCTTCCTCGATGAATGGTCTATTCAACACAAAAATAATTTATCAACTTGGACCAGTAGTTCCTGAGATTAGCGCGTTCAAACAAACAAACAAACAAACTCTTCAGCTTTATATATTAGTATAGAGTATAGATAGATAGTGATAAAGAGAGACTAGTTTTACCAATTTAAACCAATTCTTCAAACCATTCAACCGACTTCGACAAAGGACTACTGAGACTAAAACCTACCTATATGGACTTAAAAATTACATTTATAGGGATATCCCCAACATTATAACGCAACTCCTTTTAAAGACTTACATCATTATCTTTGGTACAAAATTACAAATATTTGCTTACTGCATAGCCCACATGTATTTTATTACCGGCCTTCCTCTGACGTCACTTCCTATTTCGCGCCACATTGTGGACTTGTACGATGCCATTGTCAACGAATTTTTAAGGAGTTGTTATTTGTAATTTTGGATTTATTAATACTTAGTCGTTTTTGGTTAGAAATAAGTGGATGGGTAATTGTTATGTTCTGATGAACTGTTGAAGTCTTTTTGACTTTGATTGAGAAAACTAACCTTTTTTGATTCGTGAATCAAAAAGCCTCATAGAAGTTTCAATTAAGACTCTCGACACGGGATACTAAATGTTAATAAATCTTCACGTGAAAGGTTTGCTCTAAACTACAATGAACGCAGGTCGTCGTACACGTCTTGAAACTAAGAAATAGTGTATTTATCCATGCGAAAATGAGAACTCCATTCAAAATCAAATTTAAGGGAAACGCATTGTTAAATTTCCGCTCTCAATGTACTTTTGTAAGAACCGGTATCAATCACCAACAAAAACATATTTACAAACAAACAAACATGAAAACACGTGCTACAGCTGTAGCATACCGTGTGCATATCAAAATGGGTTAGCATAGCATATGGCTGCTAACTATCGCAGTGTACTATCTAAGCCAGGGGCTCCCAACCTTTTCTTGGTCATGGACTCCTTTTAAATCATTCTTGTTAGCAGGGATCGCAATATCGGTATAAATAAAAAATGGCAAGTATAAGTACTTCTGCCATCCAGGCACTGGTGCCCTTTTATGTCCAGTACGCAATTGTCTTCTGGCTATCTTTTTCCAGTAGTTACATCCCTGGTTATTACCGCGTATCGCATCTATAACGCAATCATTCATAGATCATAATTTTGCTAAAGCGGCCCGCTGGTTGGGAGCCCCTGATATAAACCAAACATTAGTTGGTCTGTTGCACGTGGTATTAATTGTATCTGGCCGGAGTTTGTTTACCTCGTCGGTACTCAACTCGTGCGCAGATAAAACTGTGTTCGATGTCATAATGTAGTAACTTAGTACCAACGTGAAATATTATAAAGCATAATAGTCGGCAAATGAAGTGGATACCATATAATAGATATATTATTATAAGGGAAGAGAGACAGGCGAATCTAAAAGCCTTTCTTTTTTTGGTAGGAACTTTAAAAAGCTCGGATATTGTTAGTTTTTTTCTGGAAATTCAATAATTATTAAATAAAAATATGAATTCATTTCATTTAATTATTATTGATTTTCCTCATTACCTTTTATTTTGAAAAAAAAAAGGATATTTTTGTCTCTTTATTTTTGAGATTGCTAACAGTTCCTATCTGACCCTGTCAACAATCAATATTCCAGTTCATTCCCGAATATTCTTAAACCGAACATTAGCAATCCAAATACTTAGAATTCTAAAAGCTCATTAGTATTATCAGAGGTCTAGACCCGCTCTAAACCTGAAGGTCGTTGTAAAGTGAACCGGTTTAATTAGTTACCTGAACCTAATCCTTTTATCGACACGACATCATTTGCAACGAGTTGATAAAATCCTTGCTTAAGTAGCTAGTCCGTTCACTTTGTAATGTTTTTGAAGGGAATAGGTGGCACTTTACCATGTGCTGTGTACATAATATGCTAAAATGTTAAGTGAAACATCCATTTATTCTTCATTAAAACAACAGTTTCGGTGGTCAATACGTACATTAATTCAAACAAACAAACAAACTCTTCAGCTTTATATATTAGTATAGATTATAGATTATTATAAAATTGTAGAGCTACAATACTATATACAAATAGAGATACAATATAACATAAGATAATATACACTTCAAAACTAGTTTCTGTGGCAATATTTGTTCAATACAACGTATGTATGTATTCCAGGGACTTCTTTTTCTAGATTTTGTGCAATTTTCTTTAGATAAACATTTCTTAGAAGTATACTTAAATCAGCGCCCAAAAAGCCTAACTCAATACAATACCAAATGTTCTTGTACTTTTTCTCCAAAACCACTAATCCGTTTTTAATGCTATTTTAGTTACCTAATCTGGTTAACTTCACACTCATTGTGTTCAGTACAAAGAAACGAGTAATAAATAATGATTGCTTTATAAACAGTGAAAGATTCCTAATAGTTGGAACTAATTTACACCTGATGCTTTCCTAGAAATTGTGTTCTTCCACATTGGATTAGTTCAAAGAATTATAATTAGGCCTAGCACTATAGCTTGGGTAAGACTGTGGGAAAGTGATGCCGCTCCATGCCGTGTATCGTGCTGTCTCTCTCTGCTTTGATGGTATTTCTCGATGTGGTGGCAAGCCCCAGGTAGCCATGTTTTTGTGCCTTTAATAACTCTACTTTGCTTTTTTATGAAATTGATGCGATTAAGTAAAATAGTAGGCCATAAAATTAGTTCAGATTACAGGTTTCTGGTCCGTGTGATTTGTGCATTGGATTCTAAAGTTAAAAAAATAAAGGAAGCGTTTTTAGTGAAACTATAATGCCTTGCCTAGCCAACTTAATACGTTGAATTTGTAAACCTGATAAGAATTTGTTAAAGTCATGCTAGATGAAATAAATAATATTATAACCACAAACTGACATGTGCTTATTTCATTAGGCCTTTTCAGCTTGTTTATAGTTTGTTATTTATTAAAAATAACGTGGCTTTCTATTGCTAAGTAAAAGCAGTTTTGTTAATCCTGATATTGCCCGATACAACGCCCCAGATCGTAACTCTTTAAATGAAAAGACAACCTCTTTGCAATTGTAGATTAAAATACGCATAGGTGTATTCACTATCAGTTTCATGCACATTACTTATCAAAATAGTCTGTGGACAACAACTTTTTTTTAACTATACGTCTAAAACACGCATTAACCGATCCAATTATGTCACTGAATTGTCAAAGTTTAGTTTTTACTGAAACGATATCGTAACATATACTAATTAATTTACCTTGTTGACCACCAGACCGACTTATATTGCAATGGTTAGCACGCAAACTTTAATAAAACAGTTTAGTAACTGGCAAAAAAACGATTTTAATAGCAAACGGAAAATTCTGGACTTGAAATTAGAATGTTGGCAAGTGTTGGAAAAAGTTATGTAGTCTTCAATTATTGTTTATTGGCCTTGTTCGAATAAATTAGTTTTTAAATTATTTATGATGCTGGCTGAATCATCGCGATAGAAAAACAAATATCGGTAAACGAAAAGTAAAATTAAGAAGAAATAGTAAGAAAACTCTCGCTTCAGGCTCATTTAATACACCAGGCGAGAAATAGACGTGTGGAGCAATACTTAGCCTAAGTCATTTCTAAAATTTTAATCAACATTGATAAACAATGTTTAAATGTATGGTAATGACATTTCATTACTTGTCACGTGATTTACATGTCAACTCCATAAATTCAAGTATTTTCTGTTGACGTCACCGATGGTCAATAAATCAAAATTCATTAATTTCAAATTTTTTGACGGTCAGATTACATTGGACAGCACCCAGTTTCGCCCACCCTTCACCGTTTCTTAACTGCTGTGAGAGAAGGAAGGCCCCAGCAGCGCGCTGTTTTCTGTTAACTATATTATTAAAGAATATAAGTATAAAATAAGTCTGTAGGTTTCGTGCTGAATAAACAAATATTAGAGGTCGATAAACCTAGAAATTACATTTTAAAAGGGGTATTGGTATCAAATGTATATACTTAGATTTTCATCGCAGACAATGTATCACATCATGCACGATTTAACTCGCACCGTTAATATCAGCTTTTAAAAAGTACTGTAATTGACTCTAATAGTTTTTTGATACTTAATTGCTTCGTGTTAGTATTAGCTTAATCTGCTAACCAATAAAAATGGAGAAAATAATTACACCAAAGATTTTCTGCTCATTAACTTAAAAACACAAATCATTAAATTACAAAACGAAAAACCAGAAATAAAGTTTAAAATATGAGATTCTGTTGATTAAAAACTATTGAAAACTCTAATAAATCTTTTTGGAACGGATGTTAGTAAATAATGCTAGAATCTCATAATGTTTAGCTTTGGCTATTAAATAAAAATGATGTTGCAGTCACGCATCGGATAAGCGGAAACGATAGACCGTTTTAATACTTTAAATAAATAATACATTTCTTTTCTATTAAATGTATGGCATATAAAATGCAATGTAAAAAGTATGAATAAGACCAAGTATCACGCAAGAGACTTGGTCTTATTCATACTTAATATGACGCTAGTTCTTTTTTTAATGATAAGTAGATTTAAATTTGATATCAGTGCTAGCCGATGTAATCAAATCATTTTACAAATACAATGAATCTATTTGTTTTTTTTTTGACAACTCTCTACTACCAATTTGGTTAATTTTCAAAGAGATCCTGAAATTTGGTAGCATATACCTAACGCATTCCCAGAGTATAAAATTATTAGAAGTAGAAAAAAACTAGATTATTTGCCGTAACTTATAAACTAACTGGCAGCTCTTAATCATTCCCGTTTTTATAAAACCTCACCTCCTTTTTCAGGCTTGTGCTAATTCCGGTCAGTCACTATAGTTAACATTGGGTGACCCTATTAATTGCCTGTGGACTTTGTACGACGTTGAATGTATATCCCAAATGGCTGACTCACTTTTGTAACGGTCAGGCTAATTGTCTGGATAAGCTGTGTCTTTCGTATCAGATTAAAGATGTTAGTATATTTTCTTTAGAGTTTGTAGTCCTGGTAAGGTTTAATAAATTTCAGTTGGACGGAGAACAATGTTGTTCACTACCTGTTGCCCCTTAAAAGAGACGCATCAAAACGTCTCGTGACTGGTCCCGAAATAATCAAGTCTTAACTTAAAGATGTTGTTAAATGTCTATGTATCGGTATATTAGACCTTATTATGACAGAAAGTATGAGACAAGGCGGTTGTTTTTCTCATAAATGTTACTTTTAATTTTGAAGCGTTTTTTTTATTAACACTTAAACATCATTTCCAAAATCTTATTAAGTTTGTGCACAAAGTATTACTCAAGTTTGAGGGCGATTGCGGGCGATGTCAACACTCGTTATAGATCTCACTTATTCGACTTTATAACATAGCTATACGGCAGTACCAATGTATTGTAATACGCACAATATGTCATCATCTTCTTTAAATAAGCCTTAAGGCTGTAGCACGTATAGTTAATATTATTCTATCCGAAGGCTACTTCTGCTAATTGTTTTCTTTCCTCCTGTCACGAGGGCATTACCATCGGCATTACAAGTCAATACACCGCTCATTATAGGCCTTTAGTCCGCGATTTGAACTCATTTACATTGTTGATTAGTTAGAAACTGTTTACAACACTCCACTGAGCAATCCGCAAGAAATGTAGGAAAAAATACAGAAAGAAACACGTGTTTTATGAATGCAAGTCGTTGGACGACAAATTAAACGTTTACCAGCAAGTCCTTGTGTTAGTTGCTCATATAAATTATGTATTTGTGTATTTATGTTGTTTTGTTGGTATATACTTTGTGTGCGTCATATGTGGCACTAAACTGTGCGTTACTGAATTAGTACAATTAACAGTTACTGTGATTTACTGTACTTTGGTGTGCCAAATTGTCCTATTGATGTAAATATGTTATTTAAAAGTAAAACTTACCTTTTTTGATATTAAGTACAAATTACTATGGTCAGATTAAAACGATAGACAGGAATGGTATCTAAAGCTAGAAAAGTTTTGAATTGATAGGAGAAGGCAGACCGCGTGGCGGACAAAACTAAGGAGACATATATAATTCTCAAACATGAAAGGTTCAGAGTTTGTTAAACTAAACACTTTTAAAGCATAGAGAAAATTAATCAACTGACTCTACATAATTGATGAACAAAGCTTAAAATAAACTTCAAACCGGACACAAAACCAAATATTTATCCAATACCAACAAAAAAAAAAAACGCAAACAAAATTAATTCAGTAATTACAAATTCATACCGTCGTTGCAATAAGTTGCAGTGTCGTAAATCATTCTGTTACGGCAGTTGTTCCGATCGATTGGTCATCTGTGCAAGGACAGGAAGAATATTGGAACGACCATTGCTTACTAATGATCACCTACATGACTAGGTCCTATTCATAATAATACCCGCCTATTAGCTCCTGGCTAAGTTACAACTGCAAAAATTGATCGATCACAGGTTAAGCTCAGCTTTACGCGGTCGGTTTGTAGATGGGTGACCATCTATGTTATTATGAGAGGTATATAATCCGTGTTTCGGAAGGTACGTTAAATTGTGGGTTGCGGCTGTTATACATCTTTGACAGTTACGGGTAGGCAGAAGGTAAAATAATCAGTCTGTCTAGGGGTATTGTGTTGCCCAGGGTTGAGGAAGTCAGATAGGCAGTTGCTCCATATAAAATCATTGTACTTAGCTGGTCAGACTGGAAGCCGACCCTAACATAGTTGGGAAAAGGCTAGGAGGATGATGATGATAATCTCACTGCTGGGCACAGGGCCCTTCCCATTCAGGTAAGGTGGTTTTCAGGGTGAGCTTGATCACCATGCAAACAAACTCCGAGTTGACGATTTCATATTCCAATATTTGGAATCCAGGATCGAGAATTATTAAGAGAGAGTACCTACAATATAACTTTGGTAATTTGCCAGTGTTGCCGCGTTGGGATCGAACCTGAATTCGAGCACAGAAATCCGCTCATAGAACCGCAACGCCACCATGCCTAGCAAGTTTAAAGTTGTAAAATTGTATGCATGACTTCTGACGTCAGTGCGCAGGCGTCGTAGCATTCATTTGTTTTGCGATTCGTTTATGGGTGTGTAATGTTACCTCTTTGTATTTATAATAGAGTTAGACATACATGCATACATATTAATTAAGTGATTATTTGTATGGCTAGTAATTTTTGAGGTTAGGACTACATAATTTACTATTTTGTAGGTAATGGTTAACTAATGGTTTTTCGTTCTACAAAAGAGATACAACATTTCAGGTAACAAAAACTCTTTCTTTTATAATTTATAATTGATTGAAAATGTGACGATTACTTTTATTAATTTTTCCATTGTTCCTGGTAAATGAAAACTATATATATTTAATACTCAATATATTTATTGCACTCCATATGTAGTACATAATATTATTAAAGTACACTATGGACCCTGAACGGCACGGTAATCTACGAAATCTGATGCACATATCTTTGTTAAAATGAAGCCATGTAATGCAAGAAGTCTCTTTATATGTTCCGAATTATGTTTTGATTAAATCTCAGTAAGAAATTTTGCATTTCGTGTTTCCAAACACAGTAGCCTAATGACTCAACTGATCAAAGCAGGTAGCGCTCTTAAGATAAGATTTACGTGTTGATAAGCACTTGAATACCTACCTAAATATTAATCCTTAAACAAAATTGTTCTAATCTTGTTCAAGTTCTCGACCAAGAAAAGAAAATAAACAGTATTAAAGTAACAGCTTTTATTGATATCTGCAGTGAATACATTAACTTACTGCTTTTTTAGAATAAGTTTAAGAATCTTTTCAGTTTTATTCAGCTGAGAAAGTTTGCATTTAATTTGTCACTAAATTATAGATTTGCATAGCTAATAACATTCACCTTGATTTTTCACTTAATATACAAATTGATAAGTACAAAATCCCTACTAATATTATAACTGCGAAAGTAACTCTGTCTGTCTGTCTATTACGCTTTCACGTCTAAACCACAGAACGGGTTTTAATGATTGATACAGAGATAGAGTTGACCTTAAGAAAGAACATAGGATAGTTTTTATCCCGGTCTTTTGAAGAGTTCTCTTGGAAACGCGATATAACCGACATCGACGCGGGCGAAGCTGCGGGCGAAAAGCTAGTAATGTTATATATTTAATCCCATTGCATCTCTTACGAGTCCTTTTGATAATAGTCTGTTCAGCAGAAGTCTTTATCCATAGAAATAAGGTAGCTGATACTAAGGAGTGGTTATAAATGTCAAACCGTTTAGTATACAGTTCATGCTTCTACGATCTGTTTGAACCATTCAAGCATGAAACATCTATTATCCATGTGACTAGATCGTTTCAATGGAGATGAATAGGCTAGATGATAGTGGTCTATTACAGAGGGTAAGCAGAGATTATGGGAAAACAAAAGGAGTTTGATTATAAGGAAATGATTTATTTCTGAATTGGGTACGTTGGAAATCGATTAAGTTTTGTATATTTTTATAAAATATATATTTATTGAAAATGGTCCACGTTGTACTGCACGTGAGTGACCGAGTGGTTGAGGTCACCACGCCAAACCCAATGTGCATGACGTGGGTGCGAACCCCAGAACAAACATTTATGTGTGATCCACGAATGCTGTCTTTATGCAAGCGACTAGAATGTCTGTGAAACCTTTTTCAGATGAAAAATAACTCGATTTCGATATATAGAAACTTACTCTTATTAAAAATCAAAACTTCATCTTATATTCAGTACTTGTATTAGACTTTATTTAGTTACAACTGTTGCTATTTTAGAAGCGTAGACCTGTGTCTGTCTTCCGCAACTCATAGAAATGGCTCTGAGCTTGAAAGTATCAACATTATACTACTTATCAGTCATTTAGGTCGACGTCTGTTGGACTCGTCACGATATTCTTATTAAATATTTGACTTAATTATCAATGAACATACAGTCAAGGTGTGTACTTTGATTGTGGACAAGAAATGAAGCGGGAATATAAGTCGGGGACCGGGTGAATGATTTGTTACATTGTGTATTATTTTATGAGCGAATGAAGACACTTTTTTTTTACTTAAAAGTAATTGCTGAGACGTACAATGTATGGATAGAAACTTTAGTAAATTACAACAAACTAGTATGCCGCAATATTAATACGTTCAAAAAATGATTAACTTCAATTCAATTTCCACAGACTGTATTTCAAAAGATAGAAGTAACACTAATGACGATTTTTTTAACTTAAAATTATGCCGTTTCTGTTTTTGAATTATATTAATAACAGAATTGACGGGATAATCTGGAATCTAGATAAACACCGACTACAAAACTTGGCCAGTGTACCAAATAAATTATTCCTTATAAATCGAAAATACTCAGGAAATCTCTCCTTCAGAAACACGAGAATAAATTTACAATTTAATAAGTCTTGTGACGTCACACAATCTACATATTCATTTAACCCTCATTCAGACGGTGTGAGAAATACCGAATTGCAATCCATTGCGTACCAGCTCAGCTCTGGTTTCATACGATAGCCGGCAATGTATATACTTCGCTTTATAATTCTCGCATTTAAATGAGCCTTCAGCCTGAATCATGAGATGTAAACAAACAAATGACTGTTCAAGTCGATCTATTGAAACGGAATTGACATTGAAAGCTACTGCCAAAAAATTACGCTTCAGTGGTGCAGAATTATTTATCGATGGTGGAAAGATGAAAACAGTGTTTCATGAATATTGTTTTCCGTAAAATAATTAACATCTTTTATGATGATTTAGTTAATTTAATAATTGTTTATTTTATTGAGTAACGCATTTCCTTATTTAGTTAAAGTTAATATCTTTTCGTTTTACGTACGTTTTCGAGTTGACACATTTCTTTTTTTCGGTAACTATCCTAGTTTTGGGTTTTTGAAAGATCTTCTAATAATTAAATAATTTACTTTATTCGTTGTATTTTTTACATACTGGTTTATCTACTAGCTGTGACTTATGATTACTCAACTAATTGCTCTTAAAAAGTAATGAATGAGTGTATGTTTGTTTGTATATCCGCTGACCACAGCCTTACGTCAATACCATGACAAAGATGTAGTTCCTATAGTAATTCTTCGTAAATATAAATTGTTTTATAATTATGATTAGTCATTGGCGGTCTCCTTTTAATTTTGAAATTGTGGTTTAGTTATTTTATTGATGTTATATAGACGGTATATTTTATGTCGAAATGAAAGAGTCATACCCGGCGAACGAAGCCGGTGGTATAACAGTAATAAATATTTTCAGCAGATTTCAAAAAAGGAGGGTTTCTTAATTAAATATTTTTGTTACCCCAGAACTTCGGACTGGATGAACCGATTTTGTTGATACTTTTCCCATTTCACATGAAATACCTGTCATTGAATGCCATTAAATTAAATCAAGGTTCTCGCAAAAGTTTTCATATGAAGTCGGTTGTTTCTGCTGCCGAAAAAAATATTTTAGTAACCCAAAATTGGCGCCATATTTTATTACGAAATGGCTGACATAGTTCAATTGATCTGTTTTCATGAATACGCCATGTTATGATAACTTTCGTACTCTCGTTGTTATTTTCCGATTGTTTGTTATTCTTAACTCGAATATCTTGGAACCGAGATCCGTAGTCAATTTCATGAAAACATAACTCATCTCTTTAATATGACTTTTATCATTCTGTTTTCCAGAAAATTGTTTTGATTCCTTGATCTTTTGCGATAGTAACTTTGTTGCTTTATACTCTTTGTGAATGACGTTGATTTTTGCGATGTTTTGAAATATTACAAAATGACTAGTTGTGTGGGATTTCTTTGCGTTTATTACTTACTGCTGTAAAGCTGTATTATGATCACATATGGGAGATATTATTTCTGATACAAAGACTTTTCTTCCGTTTTCTATTCTTCTTTGATTGAGGTGTGTGGATCATTCGTTTATTCTTTTACAAACCAAGATCAACCATCTATCTATGCTATTTTCAGACTGTTCCATAGCCTAAATACTGGTCTATCAAATAACAAAAGCTTTTTTATTATACAAGTACTTTGAAACTCAGATAGCGGCTTTTAGGTATATGGAAGCAAAACAAACATAGTTAGAACCAAGTTTAGTATTGCCATAATTAATCCTTGTCAACTGCACATCTTCACTTGACATTTGTTATGCACATGCAGTGAGATTATTCCGACTGATTGCCGATTTCAAGAAAGAGTTCTTATTTGTTCTTATTAAGAATCCTTCTCAGAATTCTCTTGTTTTTGTTAATTAAATATAGACACATTAACGTGAATAATGTAGGGTTTTTAGCAGATGGAGCTGATTGTGAATTTGTGTGTCCAGAGGCTCATTGAACATAAAGATCTGCCAGTTTTTATCTCGGTATAAAGTTGATTAACCGTTTAGGCGTCTGGTAAGAGATTTGAAAGATATTTGAAGAACGTAATATCAGTATTTATTTGTTTGAGTGGTTGGAGTAGAATCGCGAAACATATTTCCTTCAAATTTTTGTAGATATTACTTGTCAAAAATGTTCCATCAGAACTCGACAACTATTTTAGTGTGAACACTAAGTATTTATAAAAAAAAAACCCTCGTAAATGATATCCTACTCATTCCCATATATCACAAATATAATAAATCAAGCAAGTATCGATGAAATCACAATGTGTATTGCAAAGCATGCCGACAGTCACGTAGACAGACATGCAGACAGACGGACGCCCAGCATGGAGCTAACTAATGTTTCCAATATGGACAGCGAAGTGCGAATCATGGACGGAATTTGTATATGTAAGGGTGGGGCGCAACTGAAAGCGTTTGATTACCAGAGGTGCTAAATGATATGCCGTATTAAAATGAAAAAAGCCGGGTTAGTACGACTAGTAATTATGATACAAGGGGTTCAGAACAAAGAATCTAAAGAAAAGGAGGTGGCAAAGTAACAACGGTCCGGCTATTACGGCTAATGAGATACAGGTGATTTACGGACTTAAAGTAAAAGATGCGGAACTTAAGAATAAGAGTTGTTTTCATCGACTGTATGCTGTACCCTAACTTCTAAATGAAATGACATTCCATTTCGACAAGTGACGTGACAGTTCACTTCAAGATTTAAGCGATTCAACATTGTTAGCGCTTGGAGAAATGTAACTTGTCATGCATAACGGATGTTGACATATGCCATTTAAAAATGAGGTAAATGTCACCGATTTTGTATCAAGTAAGACAATGGTGTTAAACATTCGTGGATTGGAAACACAGTGTCGAGTTCACATTCGAGGATGACTCTACATTACTTTTGTTTTGTTTCGATCCAATGTTGGAAAGAGTTATTACTTGAAACTTTAAGCAAAATTTCCGGACTATAAATCAGAAACTTGCCGAAAACTTACCACCGTGTAATTTAGGCAAACGCAATGATCAAATACCTTTTCGCAGGTCTGGCAGAATGGCAAGTGCATATTATAAAAAAGTCTCTAATGTGTATAACATTAATATTACTTCTACTACTCCAATGGCTCAGCAACCCAAAATGCATCTTTGCCCGATCTTTGGCCAATTCTCGCCAGTCATCGGCGTTAAGTGCCCGAAGGTCTGCCTTAACTGTATCACTCCAGTGATACCTGGGTCGGCCAACCGGGCGTCTACCCGTTGGTCGAATTAGATACGCTCTCTCATCATTAATATCAACAAATTGTTCAATTTAATGTATATCTCGGTTTCAGTTCACGATTCTCGCTTGCATTGGGCCCATGTCCTAACCATAGGTGAGGTGCACGCCTAGACCTTACAATAGCATTTGAATACTAAGTCGAAGTCTTAAGTACTATGTTAATATAGCCTTTGTTGTTTATATGCAGTGTTAATATCATTGCTTCCTTGCCCACTATGGATTTCCCTTCCACGTTTCACTAATGAGATATTAGGCGGTTCGTGCACACTAATAAAGTTAATTATGTAAAGTGAGTGGGGCCTTTTTTAGTGGAGCTGTTGCATTGTGATACTTGGTATGTAATGGGTTCACTTTTTTTCTTTTTTTCAGTGTTGCAATACTTACGTACTCCTGTGTTAGTAGTTTTTGTTTTGTGGTGTTACAATACTTATTAGCGGTCCGGTGTTTTAGTGTTTAGGGTTTTTATTTATTCAATACCAACTGAAAACTATAATTACAGGTAACTATCACCTAATGCGAAAGTTTAAGTACCATCTAATATATAAAATTCTCGTGTCACGGTACGTTATTGAACTCTGAAACGGCTCGACCGATTCTCATGAAATTTTGTGTACATATTGGGTAGGTCTGAGAATCGGACACCTTCTCTTTTCATCCCCCAGTTTTTAATTTCCTATCCCACTCATTTGTATGGCAAAACAACGCTAGTTAGTTAGGTATATTTATACACTTATTGTACATAAATTGAACAATATGAATTGTTAACTATTATGTATGCAAATCATGTTAGATATTGCTTTGTTGTGCCGATATGTATGACGTCACTACTGAATATTATTCGCGGGTAATTTTCGAACGGATGCGGATGTAGTTCATTGAATGGGACTATTTTTGGATCCGTAACTTTACGTAGTGATATTGAACAAAGAAGAAATAAGAATTTATTTGTGATCATTGGGAATCTATTTAATTTGCAGAATAGAAGTTTAAGACATGATGAAAATTATGCAAAATTTGAGGTGTAAAAACATACATTCTAAATGAATCAAAGAAACTTTAAAATGCACATTATACACAATCTGGTGTGTGTATTAAGAAGGATATAATATATAATATGATATAATAAGGATATAATATGATATAGTATAAAGAATAATGATAAAATTAACCAAAATAATCTTAACTTTACCACACAAGACATAATCACAAAAATTACAACCCATTACTTTTTACACTGCAGTTAAAACGATCAATTAAAGGCAATAATACCTGTTATATAGACATTATCTCATGGTTTACACAACAATAGTAAGATACCTCATGTTACAAAGAACAATGGCTGGAGAATCTTATGGTTTGGGAAAAAATACCCGTTTCTAAACAACTACGTTGCATATTCGACACAAACACTGATCGTCAAATACAGATCTTTTTGTGAATATGGACGCTGAGAAATTATGCGATAGAAGGAGAACTTTCGACGCTCTTAATTAAAATTTTAGACTTTTCAAATCAATCATCATCATTATAATCAGCTCGTATTCGTCCACTGCTGGACATAGGCCTCTCTGATTGCACGCCATCGAGATCTTCGGCTACTCGCATCCAGCTCTAATTTAAATCGATCAATTTGAGTAGATTATTTAATGTCCATCAACAATTGTTTATTTGCAAGAAATTTGGTGTATCACAGTTTGGTCCATGCTATCTGGTATGTAGCTTTCTCTCTTCATTATACCCACGTATTATCTTAACCTATGTATTTTAGTGACTTTTGGCAAAGACGTTTAGATAGCATAAAAGACTAACCAATTATTTAACTGTATTCTGCCGATTTACTTATAGCAATATCCTCATCTAGATACAAACAACAACAAAACATTAAAAAGAAAATTAAAAAATATTTTTAAACAATTAGTTTTTCAAAATCAATGTATATTTTTTTATAATCTCAAAATTGTTTCATGAATACCAAAAATTCAAGGATAATTTGTTGTTAACTATAACTCTTTGCTTTAATTCACCGCTGTACAGTTACAACACAGTTGTAGGTGCGCACGCGCATGTGCCGTCATTCCTTCCGAGCGTCTAGTAACGCCCGTAACTTCCTGTATTGTTAGAACAAACAACTTTATGTGGAACTAGTGGAACTCGAAACTATTTTAATACGAGAGTATGAATTTTCCTATGGAAAAACCACGTGTTTTTCTATTAGAAACATTACAGAAATGTGTTCTCTTTAATGTAGGATTAGCGAATTTCTGGAAAGGATTTTTTTTATCGGATAAAAGGTTAAGAGTGCCCGCATCTTTCCTCGTTTTTTGACTATCTAAAACTGTTTTTTTTTTAATTATCGCGTTACTATAACAATCAGACTCTTCAGCTTTATAACATTCCAGTTAAGATTTCTTGACAAACTTAGAAATCAAAAGAAATTTGAACAGTTTTGACACATTTTGCAATCGACTTTTAATCGAGGTGATTACTCAAACGCGACAAATCGTAGTGGCTAAGGTCAGTTATATAGGTTATTGCTCTTTTGGGGCACAGCACTGTAAACAAGTATGTGTAGGACTGAATCATATGAGTTAGCAGTACGCTAAACGACCCACAGTAGTACTGATAACTGTAATTGTTATTACGCATTGTAAATATAAGGTATATGGACCTTACTATTGTGGACAATGTTTGATTTGTTTTAGACAGTGTGGTGAAATAGCTGGAAAGTAAAATATACAAACTTTTTGAATTTATCTCATGACGGCCTTATTAAAAATACTGTTTTTTTTAATTTTAAAAACTGCTGTGGACATATTTTATTTTTTTAAATAAACAGTATTTAAGCCAAATATCAAAGCCGTAGTTTAATAAACTTTAATACAAACTTTGACCCCCATTACCCCACCTTACAACCTTTTTTTCCAGTTAAAAAGAATGTAATGTCGTTTCTCAGGTTCTGGACTATCTGTGTACTGAATTTCATTCAAATCGTTTCTTTAGTTTTGGCGTCAAAGCGAGATAATAGGGATGATGACTGGGTATAAAAAGAAAAAATCTCATTAGTCCCTCAGTTAAATAATTGAAAAGTATGAGGCACGTATTTTTTTCTTTTTTAGAAAAACTAGGATTGACAAAGATTCACTGCTTTAAAGTTTAGGAGAGGGGGCTTGTGATGTAACGATATGGTAAAATTTATACTCAATCGTGATGTCACGCAAGTTTAATTCACTGTAATTTGGTCAATTTACGTTTGCGGGACAAAGTAAAAAATACGTATCCATTATTATACAAAAAACTACAAACTGCAAAGAAAAATATTGTCATCATCCCTATTTAATTTCGCATATTAGTATGGATAGAAAAACCCCGCAAATAAAACGAGATACAAAGAAACTATATTTTCTGTGAAAGGTGTTGTCATGAATAAAAATAAACCATAACATTGTGCAGGTTTAGAAACATAGGAGTACCTTACTACCCCATTGTGTTATGTCTGTCATCATTTTAAACGATGGTAAGTTATTAATAGGGCATTGTATATTATAGGTGAGAATGATAGATCCCATGATAAGGAAAATTATAACAATATAGTACATATTATGGTATACATATAGTAGCTTTACTCCTGGGTCCTGATTTTGCTATTTACAACGGCCGATGAATAGCACTTGGATTAAATTTGAAACTATTCCTGTTCTCTTAAGCATTTTGCCAACACAATAATTGGAAATTAATTGTATTGACCGTGAGTTTTCCGTCCCGTATAATTTCCAATTATTGTGTTTGAAAAATGCGTAGAATAATACGAATAGTGCGAATTTAATCCAATTGCCAGTAATTCATCCGCCATTGTAAATAGCAGAATCGGGGCCTAGTAGCTTCACTTCTGGCAGAACTGAATAGTATCCCACTTTTGGGCATTGACACTTATTATGTAGGGAAGATTTTAAGCTGTGATATACTAATATCCACGCTTACCGACTTCAGCTAGTCTAGACTTGATATACCATCATAAAAGCGAAGATAAAATATAGGAAGTTGTTTTATACCTCATGAAATGCATAATGTCTAAAAACAATACATGACACCGGATTTAATAAAGACGTCTGATTCAAGTGTGACGTCACTGCTAACCATAAAATAGATAATACACGTAGTTGTGTAAGACACGCCTTTGTGACTCATCTGTCTTCAATTAATTGAATACCTAACTTTGTGGGATACATTTTAAGTGGGTGTTAGGTAGAAACATGTTTTGTTTAGTATTTTTTAGTTTTTGGTTACTAGGCACTATGTATCGCAAGAAGTAGGTATAACAAAAAACTAAGATTCGTTTTCTTAGCTCATAAAGAAAATCCATAAGGATTTTATATTTTTTAATACCCTTACTTATATTCTCACTGACTACAATTATTTGTATATCACATGCATGTCACCGTAACCTAAAAGAGAATGACTTTCATCTTCATCATTAGTTGCAGTCCAAATCTAGACAAAATCCTCTTCCAAGAAATACGCTTTACTAAAATATAACAAAATTAAAAAAAAACACAATATAACCGATACATTCTGCAGTACAACAAACCGTGTAATCTCACTAAGCTATAACCCTGTCATCATTGTTACCCAATACAACAACGGATCGGTTTCGTCTGTCTACCACAATATTTTGACATCACATTGTTTGTTTGAACTGGGGCGGATCGAAATCCTCATATGGTATGCCTGAAATTTCGTTGTATGTCTTTTTATAGCTATTGTAAGCAAGGGAGATGAGCATGGACGTGGATGGATAAAGGGAAAGAGGACGACCAATGAATCGATGGATGGATTGTGTTAAAGAAGATATGGATGCAAAGAGTGTTTCTTGTGAGATGACGTTAGATAGAAATGGTATGGAAGAAGAAGACATGTTGCGCCGACACCAAATAAAATAGTAGGGATTAGGGCAGGGGAATGATGAATGATGATGTAAGCAAGGGAGATATGTAAAGGTAGAGACGAAAAAAGGAGGGTATTATAATTATTAAGTTTGACGTGTCCGTGTATTGCATCGTAGCTTTAGAGCAGATTGATCGATTTCAATTTAGTTTCATTTGTATTAAAGGGGCATTAAAAGCTAGTGTTTTTAGACATGTTCGATAAAAAACGGTCGAATCATTTCGAAATTTGTGGGCGGGGGGGGGCGGTAATTATTTTTATACTTTTGAGGTTTTATTATATATTTATTTATTTCCTCCATACCTTCCACATATATACCTATGTTTGAAGACCAAAATTAAGCAAACAAAGTTAAGAGGCTAAGCAAGACTAACCAACATGATTAAATAAATATTTAGACAGATTTCTGGAAATGCGTGTGTTGTAAAAGTTGTGGGCAGTCGTGTGGGAAGCCTTCAAATTGTAGGTAAATGAAAGGCCACAAGTCATCGAAATAAATTATCTGTTTAGTAGCGTCAAATGTGCAGTCATCATGGTTATAAACAGTTTGGTATAATCCTACTAATATTATAAACGCGAATGTTTGTCTGTATGAATGCATGTTTCTTACACTTTCACGCAGAAATCACTGAACGGATTCGGACGACATTTTTTACACAGATAGGTTATAATATAACATAGGATGCTTTTTGTGTGCCCGTGGGATCATTTTTCCATTTGTAGCGGGCGGAGCAGCTGAAAACAGCTAAGTAGTTAATTAGCTACTTACTCTAATAGTATTTACGTATAAATTCGAAACCGACTACTTAGATTTTTTGAGATATTTGGCATGAAACCCGAACTAACTAAATTGAAGGGTATTTTTGAAAAGGTCCTCTTATTTAAAAAATTCAATATTAAGCCAACTATAGTCCACGAACAGGGTTTTGTTTCGGAAATATCAAAACTCAAAAAGCTGGATAACAAACAAAACGACCAACTCAACAATCAACTTTTTACAATCCTTCACAATACAAAAGTATACATTACAAAAATGCTGTCTTCAGCGAAACCAATTAAACATAATGCTTAATTGACTCTCATTGACTTTATTTCCTGTCTCGTTTCGCAAGCTGTGTTCCCCCTACGTAGGAGTGAGATAGCACATACAACTCATGAATGAGAACTCCATTCGCGTTGACTTTAAGGTCAATAAGGTGGTTCAACTCTTGATATCTTGTTATTAAGGGGAATAAAAAAATGGAAATTATACATCTTCAGTGAAAGTTTACAAATTAAATGAATTAGAGTGATGTGAAAGATTATATCGTTATTTAAATTATTGCTTCATGTTCTTATGTAAGATTGTTTAACTGAAATTTGTATTGTTTGTTAAACGGAACGTTTTTCGTCAATCGACATCGATGGTGACTATTCTAAATCGTCCTTTAGACTAATTTAAAATTGAAAACATCTTGTAGTTTTATTAATTTCAAAATTAACTGTATTTTTGCAAGTTTGCAAATGCTGACTAAAATCAATGTATTTTGTGATTCATAAGAAAGAGCTTCGCCTTAATTCCAAATTTGATACTGGCGGCCATTCTGGTGGTACTTAAATTCATTCATACTCTAAAACAAGTTGCAGTACAATGTTTTTTTGTCGAATTCTGGTAATCATTTTGAAAGATTTAATTATCAAGATCATTTCTTGGGAAATAAACTTTCTTTAGTACATTAAAGTTTAATTATATCATAAGAGCATCAATTTTTTATTACTTATGAATAATTAAATGTACTTTTCAACCAACTTCATAAAGAGAGCAGGTTCTCAATTCGGACGTATTTTTTGTTTGTTTGTTGTACCACAGAACTTCGAACTGGATGAACTAATTTTGTTGATTCTTCTTTTTTATCTTCATTAGCTGTCATTTGATCTCATAAATCCCATAGTTCTTATTTGAAATCGATTCTATGGATTTGTTGCTATAAAAAATATGGCTAAAATATTGTTGCGAACCACTTAACATATGTGCTTAGAAAAGTCAAAACCTTGATCTAAATTACCATCTTTCTGCGTCGGATAAAAACAAAAGTTAGACCTGCTAACTTTAATGATAGAAAACACTGAATGAAAGCCGTAATTACGCTATACCAAGTCGATTCAAATTGAAGAGACGAAGATATTTCCATGACATTTGCAACTTCATTACCGATTCCAAAGCGACCTGGACGTCATTTGCATAAACAACGGTTTTCCGAGCCTTCTGAAGCTTTTAAACTTTGTGAGTCAGTTTCAATGGTTTTCTAAAAATACCTTACTATTCCATTGTTTCTTATGAATTTTATAAACGTCGGTTACGATAATTATTAACAAAACACTTGTAAATGAAAGTGAGGTATATTATGTAGAGTTCCCGAATTATGGCAGAAATTAATGTTAAAATTTAATTAAGATACTTTAATTTATGGTTTACTGTATTTAAATTTATTATCATAACTGATTGTTAATGTAAATCCCTTCCTCTGCCCCTTGCTTACGCCTCAAATCTTTTATTACCTGTGTTAAACTATATACTACTACAACACGACTATATCAGATAAAGATTTGAACCTACAGCCAATTGCATTCAAATACGGTCACTGAACCCCTAGGACACTTTTAACATACATCACACAATTATAATTCACAGTATAAACTAGTGCAATGACAATTAAAACGACTGTAGCACAGACAGATGGACGTCTCAAACTTTATTGTTTAACAAAGATAAATTAAATTTATATTCTTGATTAAAATTAATGTTTTCCTTGATATATTAAATATTTCCCGTCTGACATTGTGATAACGTTTGTTTAGCGTTATCTATTGGACTCACGGTTCCTGAGTAGCGTATATGTAGGTACATATATGTTACAAGCTGTTGCCCCCGACTTCATCCGCGTGGTTAGAAGATAAAAGTTAGGAAGGATAGGAACGGAAGCCCTCGAAGATGAATATTTTTCCCCGTTCTTGCCACATTTTCCATTGTATCTTCGCTCCTATTGGTTGCAGCGTGATGTTATATAGCCTAAAACCTTCCTCGATTAAAGGTCTATTAAACACAAAAATATTTTTTCAATTTTAACCAGTAGTTCTTGAGGTTAGCGCATTCAAACAAATAAACTCATCAGCTTTATATATTAGTATAGATATAGACGCATAGTAACAAATTCTTTACATTGTTTCGATTTCATTTTAAAGTTGTCGGATGTTTTGTTATGTGATCAGGTTGTAGAGAATGGTTCTCAAGGTATAGTGTAAACACCAGGATTGTAATGGTAAATATGTTATAACAGATTTAGGAGTGATCTGTAAATATGTTCAGATAATTTGACCCTGTGTTGAAGAAGTAAGTTTAATTTTGCAGTATGTGGTGAAGAGCAGCATCTCGATTCCAAAACTGCAAACAGAATTGCTATTCAAAGTAATTTAAGTTGCAAAAAGCCCAAAAAGGCATTTGATTCCTGGCTCTTTTGATACTACAATTTTTTTCCTTGTAAAAAATAAAATGTAATATTATTGAGAAAAAATAGTATTCAGCTGTTTTATCAATCATCCGATCGGAATCTGTACAGGGAAACTGCAGATAGGTAACATAAATTACCCCGACGCAGAATATATGATACGTTCCATCTCACATTTCCGAGAAACACAAATTTAAAAAAAGTGTTTCCCTCCCCAATGGTCTGATACAGTCATTAAGTGACTCTACTAATGCCTTCGGGCAATTTTAAAAACCTACTTTTTTGTTTTATACTTAAAGGCCAATAAACGATGATTTTGTATATTTAATCAGCCACTGTTAGAGTTAAACCTAAAATTATTCGATTCCACATCACATAAGTGGCATGTAACATTTTTGAATATTATATATTTTCATATCTCATGCATCAATACAAGCATAGCGTCATCAAACGCTTTTGCAGACATTTGAGGTCAAGGGTGCCAAACTAATCACAAACCGGTTGCGAAATCATTCACTCAACGCATCCCATTCATGTTTGAATGAATCATGGATGTAGGCCAATGTGGGTGCATAAGAAACTTCCATCAGATGTATGGGAAAACCTGTGATAGTCATCATTAAGGTTGCTGGTGATGGCTGTGTATGAGAAAGTTTGCTTCTTTGAATGTTTGTTTGTTTTTCTTGATGTTTTGGTTTCGTTTACGAGATTTTCACGCATTACGTCAACTTTTTGTATAGCATTTCTTGTCTTTTGGTTTGTTTGACTGCTCAATAGCCGAGTGATTTAGGTCACCACACCAAACCCACTTTGCACGACATGTCGCGGGTTCGGTCCTCGCGTAAGATTAGTACATTTTGTGTGATCCACGAATGGTTGTTCTGAGTCTGGATGTCTTTGTGCATGTGAATTGAATGCTTTTGAACCCCCACCGACATAAGAATTGAATTCCTTAGTGCAATATAGTCTTTTATTTATAATCAGTAATTATGCAAAAACCTCAAAAAGTCTACATCTACAAATTTATATCGAAATCATTATTTTTTTACTTGTTTCTGCATTCACAGAGGTGATGGCTACGCAGTACCAAATTATCCTTGCAAATAACTTCGCTTTCGGTTCTTACGTCATTTTAACCGGAGTTACGGAGTTATAGTACCGCTTGTCAACGATTCTTATGACTCACGAATATCGGCAAAATGTCGGTCAATTATTCAAATGGTCTTGTTTGTATTAGAGGAAGTATAGTCAAGGTTGACTACTTTTTAAATGAAGTCTAGACATTTGGTTTAAAGACTGTTTTGGTTAAATGTGGTATTTGATTGAGTATTATTATTTATTAATAATAGTTTTTGCTCTAAACTAGAAAAATATGTCATTTAAATCGGTTTACGAAGTGTTTGCTCTATTTTTATTTTTCTTGATAATAGACACTTATATAATAAAATTATAAATCATATCATCATTATAGTGTTATGCTCTACAGATCTAAGATAAAAAAAAATCTACAAGAAAAAAATTAACATCAATCCTAAATCTTATTACTAATAACAATTATTTCAAATTACACAATTAAATAACTGGCTACGGTATTCAACTTAACAGAAAACAGAATAAACTAATTCTCGAATGAAATTCTTTAATAAAGCTTTTAGAAAATCAAGAGTATTTTTCGAAACTGGTGCACGTTGGTAAATATTTTAGTAAACAACTCGAAACACGTGGTACCTGCAACACGTGCAATATTTGCTCTATACATAAGTAGTGTACATCTAGATTCCGTCTTTATTTTTAAGTTACTTATGGAAACTTGCCACGTGAATTACTGTACGTTCGGTTAATATAAACATTCAAGATTTTGCGTTCTTTCATGTAGCTTTTCTGTTATACTAATTCTGACTATGATATCAGAATTCACTCCCAAAGTATTTTTTATTCAATTCTCGAGATAACGACTTTAATTCTTGTATGGTACGGTTTTGCAGCATTACAAGTCACACGCATATAGACACCTAAACTTAGATCAAGTATTGGTGGATAGCATTAATATTAATCAATGTTTGTACTACGCGGGGATCGAACCAGTACAATTAGGTTTGGTGTGACCTCTCGTCTATTCGTGTAAAATTCTGCTACTTTTGTATTGCTTATTCTTCGAGCTTGTAACTGTATGTCTATATTTTCCGACTAGCTGTTGCCCGCGACTTCGTCCGCGTGGTTAGAAGATATAAGTTAGGAATTTTTGAACGGAAGCCATTTTCCCTGTTTTTTCCACATTTTCCGTTGTATCTTCGCTCCTATTAGTCGCAGCGTGATGGCTGCCTAAAACCTAAAACCTTTACCCTAAAACCTTTCTAGATGAATGGTCTATACAACACAAAAAGAATTTTTCAATTTGGACCAGTAGTTCCTGAGATTAGCGCGTTCAAACAAACAAACTCTTCAGCTTTATATATTAGTAAAGACTATAGATATAGATTTTTGCAGAACTTAGCTCAATACGCTGCAAACCTTGCTGCATTATTGTCCTTTGAAACCGTATGATAATTGTTTAACCAACACACTTTAATTATGTATTAAGGTAGTTGTATAACACAGTTACGCTATGACATGACAATTTATTCGTAAGATAAGAATTCACAACGTCATTTTTAACAATTGCTATTCATTCGAATATTTGTTCCGTTATTACATTAGAATGAACTTTAAATACAAAAGCATTTTCAAATAAGGTTAGTCTACATAACAGTAATTTGAAAGCTTCAAAACTGTTATAAAGTATGTATCAAGCAAATCAGTTTATGTAACGCCAATTATATTAACTGAGAAGTATTTTGGCTCAACATAAGAATTGCTTAGTCATCGGTTATAATATAAAAGTTGTGATATGTGGCAAGTTTGATAATTTTATTAGATACTAGCTGTTGCCCGCGACTTCGTCCGCGTGGTTAGAAGATACAATAAGTTATGATTTATACCTGCCCTGCTTTTTCCACATTTTCCATTGTATCTTCGCCCCTATTAGTCGCAGCGTGATGGTTTATAGCCTAAAACCTTCCTCGATTAATGATCTATTGAAAACAAAAATAATTTTTCAATTTTATCCAGTAGGTAGTTCCTGAGATTAGCGCGTTTAAACAAACAAACAAACTCTTCAGCTTTATATATTAGTATAGATTTTGCTGCTGTAGAATATTTACATGTAAAAGATCAATATTCAAAACGACATGTAGCTATTTTGATGAGTATATTCGAGTAGATTATATTTTTAAAATAAGTATATGTCAATAGGTGAGGACAAGGTTTAAAGTCAGTATGTCATACATAATAGAAACAACATTTTTACACAAAGGTTAACCCAATTGCTTTTAACCCAGAGGCTTTTTTTTAATACATTAACAATCTTTATAATAGTAATAGTTGTTATATAATTTGGCGTTTCCTTATTATAAAGGCATATGTCAGTCATTTGTTTCGTAATTTTCTTTAAGAGGTTTTTGTCCGTGTGAATTAGCGAGTTGGAATCTCTCCTTTTTGCATTGTTTATAATTTTATGATAAATCTCACAGATTTTGGCGAATTGTGTCTGTATTTGATAGCTTTGCAATTAAAGTATGTTTTGTTTGAAGTCATAAGAGGTTTTGATGACTAATTTGAGAGCGCATATAACGCGGTTTGACTTGGATTTAAATGGGCTTCAGTCTTTTTTTTTGTTGATAAAGATACGTAAGGTTTAAGGACCTAAGACAAATATCTTTCATGATCAATCCTTAAAAACGTAACCATCCATAAATCAATCTATAATTCAACTCTATATATCCAACTATCTATAATGATGCTTGCTACAGAAGTAAAGAAACTAACGTAAGAATGTGTGAAGAACGCATACCCTTAAAGTAAATTACCGATTAAGAAACTTGAATAGAATGAAAGAAATACAAAGCTTAAAAACTAGGGCCATAAACTCATTACCATACCAACGTAATGACGATAAACAATGCAATATTCTTAACTGAGTTCAACTCGTAACTAAACAAAACATAATACAGCGCCATCTACATTTTGTAACCGCAAACTCTCCGAGTGAATGCAATGCGAATACCAAGACGTCAGAAATGATTGATATTCAATAGAGTGTGTCTTCTCAAGCAATGTAATATGCCTGAGAAATTGTAATGATAAATGTTTTGAAGTTTGAACGTTTGTAAAAGAAATATTATTGAAGATTTTGTACACTTACCAATTGATACAGTGAGCTAGTTTTTCTGGGTGCGTTTTCTGATTTATAGATCATTTATCTTGTCTTTTTTACTGCAGTTTAATAATATAAAGTTAATTTACGACGCAGCGGCTAATAGTTAAGAATTTTAACAATTAATTGTAGCATGCTTCGGAGGATTTTGTTCAGAAAAGCTTGAAATAATCGTTATTGTCGATTTATTAATACAGCGGACTTATTCTGTAAACAAAACTACTGCAATTAAAAATTGTGTAATAATAATTACACAATTTTTATTGTTATCTTAGTAATAATTGCACTGAAATTGCAGATTTATAATAGCACGATACGCAAACTGCACTTTTCCAAAACATCCCTACTAATATTATAAATGCGAAAGTAATTCTGTCCGTCTGTCTATGCCACTGAACTGATTTTAATGAAATTTGGTACAGAGATAGAGTTGACCTTGAGAAAGAGCATAGCATAGTTTTTATCCCGGACTTTCGAAGAGTTCTCTTGGAAACGCGATTCAACCGACCTCGACGCGGGCGAAGCCGCGGGCGAAAAGCTAGTTAATCAATAAACAAACTATTTAAGACAGTTCGCCTTAAAAGAAACCTTACTTGCCCGCACTTTTTCAAGTCTTAAAAACCAGTGCTGCATCACAATAAAACCAGTTCAAACTAGATTCCGCCTCCCAGATGGCAGGATGCGATGCCAACAAGGAACCCAGTGTGAAGTGCAACGTCGGCAACCCGATACCGAGGGGAAATCATTGTGTTACAGCAGATTAGCGAGAGATGCTGTTGCTAATATTGACGTTGAATGTTACTTTCTTATAAAATAAATAAAATACCTTTTATTTAGATAATGAAAAAAGTGTAAACAATATCACAGAATATATAATAGTAGTGCGTATTGTTGTGTCTTTTTATGTAAGCACATGTTAGGGAAACAAATGATTGTTATATTTCAGTGGTGTATTTGAGTTGCTAATTTTCACAAAGATTTTTTAATAATGATAATAATATTCCACAACTTTCACACAACGCCATCTAGTCTCAAACTAAGCAGAGCTTGTATTATGAGTACTAGACAACTGATAAACATACTTATATATTTCTAAATACATACATAATATAGATAAATTACACCCAGACACGGAACAAAATAATGATCATGCTCATCACATAAACATTTGTCCTGGGTGGGAATCGAACCCACGACCTCAGGTATAGCAGTCAGGGTCACTAACCACTAGACCAACAGGCCCGTCGAAAGATTGTTTACCTTTATTAAATTACTTAAAATATTGTATTGCCTCCAACTCCACCCGCGTAAACTTGTCTATCGAGCCCCTTTTTAAGTTCCGTCGTAATATTAACCATTTCGTTTGTTAGAGAGGGACTTCGCTAGACTTCGACAACAGCAATAGACCTACTATTATTAGTGGCAGAAGTAGGTTACTACATAGGATTAAAGTAATAAGCTTCCAAATTTACCTCTTACATACGGAACTCCAAAAAATGCACAACGTAAGAAAAACATAAAATTCTGTAACACGATCGTAATGATCTCAAATTGCACAGCAGACAGTTACCAAGGTGTTGAATACCCATTCCTTTACGACATGGGAGGTATTTACCCTGTATTTGCATAACATAACATAACTACATGATGTTGTTATTTAAACTGTGGGTTATTTGACCCACCTGTTGTGTAAACAGTTTGTTTATTTAAAAATATGATAGCAAATTTCATCGCTTGAGATGTATCAGAGAAGTCATCATCGGCCTTTTTTTTTTTTTTTTTTTTTTTTTTTTTTTTCCGGGGTGAAACGCTAATGTCTTCAACCCACGTCGACGGCACGACGTGGGGATATGTCGGACTTCCACCGACTAAAAACACCCCGGGCCCCTTCTACTGCTTTAGCCAGAGTCACGGGATCGCTCGCGCATACTCTGCGCGACTCTGGCTGGCTCTAGTCCTTTGGACTCCTTCTCAAGGGATGGGTGTAAAAAGCCCACCCCTCACTCCTCTTAAGAACGGGTGCGCAGAGCGACGCGCCCGTCTCCTTCTTGGCCTGCTGGCTGATCGAGTGTCAGGGTGCCCTCCCTGCCACCCGCAGGCCCGACCTTACGGTGGCCGTAGGTCGAGTCATCATCGGCCTAGCCTTTTCCCCGACTTTTTTTTGGTCGGTTCCAGTCTAACTGGTTTTAGATAAGTACCAGTGTTTTACAAGGAGCGACTGCGTATCTGACCTCCTTAATCCAGTTACTTGGGCAACACGATATCCCTTGGTTAGACAGGTTTTCAGACTTTTCTAACTTATGATTTCCTTTAACGACTGTCAAAGATGTAACAGTAAGCCAGATTTTACTGTGACGTGTTGACTATACTACGGCTTTACCAAAGCCTCTGAGGAAATCTTCACAATTAATCACAAATTAGGAATGATGTTTACTCACGCGTATTTTTCGGAATTGCCCGACTAGTTTCGCATGCAACCGGAGTCCTAACCTAGCTGAGCGGCAGAATTTTTCTCACGATCCTATAAAAATAAGTAGAATTTGACGACATAAATTAACGTTCTTCTTTTCTCTCTTTGCAGTGGATCACCCCAGAAGAATGTGCGGTGTACAGCAGGGACCAGCGACCGCCCCTGGTCATCCCTCGCATCACGCAGTACAGGAACCCTCGTCCTAGGGCACAGCCTATGGGTTATGGATATCATGAGGTAAGGGCTTGATAACGACTAGACTGTTTCGAAGCAATTAAATGGCGTACTTAGGAGATATAGCATCAATTTTACATGAAATAAGGACGTTTTTCGAGCACGTTGCATTGAACAGATCTCAACAACCATAATAGGAAAAGTTATATCAATATTGAAATTTTTAACCACAAAAACTAACAATCGTTTAAATAATAACTACTGATCCTAGATTAAATTTATGGGTTCGAAAAAGTTGGTTGAAAAAAGGGATCAAGATCCTTAAAATCCTTTTTCTTTTTAGATGAAATTTGATATTATTTTTAAGGTGAATGACGATATGGTTGATATAAAATGTATCCTGTAGTAACTTTGCAAACAAATCTTTAGGTAATGAAATATCAAGTGTTTAAGCAACGTCAATTGGTGTCTTTAAACAGCAATTTTTATACTTAAAAAAGATAGGATATAATTATTTTCCATCTTACTTTAATATCTCCACTGCGCAGTAGACTAAACGCTTAATTTTACCAAACAAAGAACATAAAAAACTTTATCTGAATCTTATTGAAACGGCGATAAAGTCTAATTTCAATTATCTAACTCTCTACACAGCAGATATCTGAAACCTTCGTGTGTTTAAGGACCAAATATTGAACTTTTTTATCAAACAAAAAAAGGCAAATTTACAACAACCTGTACACCATGTTAACTAATCGTTATCGTAAGTACAGCTATGTGTATTTGTCCAGTATGTTAACGGATAAGCTTAGATAAGTCTCTGCATTCCTTAATAAGTTGTGCAACTAAGATGGAAAGGTAGAGTCGAGCTTTTGCTCTTAATTCGAAGCATCTATGTAAGTGCAAATGTAACGTAACATGCAGTTTCATTAAATCTTTTTTAATCGGATTTAAATAGAGGGGGTTTCTCAATTCGTCTGTTTTGTTTTTTTTTGGCTGTAACCTCAGAAGAACTCTCATTTAACAAAAAGAGATAAGTAGTTATCATTTGGTCCCATAAAAATTTAATCGAGTTTGGATCAGTAGTTTATTATTTGAAGTCGCCTTTCATTGATATTTTTGATAAAACAATAAAATTTAAAGTACAATTAGATAATGAATTTGTAGAGTCGTCGACTTTTTTCCAAGTCGATTTTGATCTTGCCAACAACTATTTAAGTTTCACGTAAGTAGATCAATTAAATACAGTTCAACACAGCAACAATTAATTTATCATTATAACTCTTTGAACAACACGTAGAGGGCGTTGTACTTATTTATCCTCAATACAGCACCAAAACTGTTGCCTACCATAATTATTTTCCTTGTCAAACTAATATTAATAAAACCTGCGCGTGAGTCACTGGGCAGGAGGACCATAGCTCTGTGTTAATTTGTCCGATTACAGCTTGTCGTGCTGTTAATTTATGCTCAGGCGCATACAATGCGTTGTTCAATTCTAATATGGCGGCCGGACATAGTACAGGTCAACTGCAGTAGGTTAAGTTGGAAGAAATGTGTTTAGTTCTGATTTTGGGTCAATGAGCAAAGCTAAAGAGCAGAGTTAAAGAAAATAGTCAAGTTATACTTTTTATTATGGCTTGTTATGCTCTTTTATGCAAGCGGAATGAAAAGAGAGAGAGCTTGGCTTGTGAGAGAGGGTGTGGTCGATACTTGGAGTTCCAAGTAGCTTGGCAGGCGTTAAGACGTAGTGTTCGATCTTCATTGAAGATTCATCTGAATGTTTTCATAGGTAACAGGTACCACTTGTTTACAAGATTTAAATAATAACCTGATACAAGTAGTTTAGGCTGTATTGTAACTAAAAACTAACGCTCTACTAATGAAATGCAACTACTAGGTATAGTAATAGCTTTTGAATGCTTTAAGCACACATTACCAAAACACTCGATAATCAAACTGAAAGCCAAATCCCAACATTTACGTAAACCGTTTACAAAACAATTATTAAAGTAAACATTTATTTATAAACCCATAATAAAGCTGTATTTCTGTGTACCATTTGTTTATTGCCATTCCAATATGGCCGCCGGCCAATGGCGGGCATCCGGCGCGCCCTTCACGTCAATGGCACCGATTCATTTGCAAAATTCAAGTAACTTCAGTTTTCAATGAGAACGGACGTCAATGCTAATTTATTTTCCCATGCGTTTTGGCTGGGTTCACAAAGATGGCTGCTGAAGATGGAAAATTTTGAATGAATACGTTTTGGTCTGATATAGTATTACTTTTTAAGTTGGGTAACTAACGTGGTGATTGATTCGTAATGAGATTGAATGTTATCAGATAGTACTCCACTCATCTCTAGTGAAAAGAAGACTGAGTTATAGCTGATATAAATTCATCATCTTTTTACTTGACTCTACCTAAGATCTTGCACGCTTTTTATTGCGCAAAGACCTTAAAATCTATGAAAAACTGGAAAATACATAAATGTAAAAAGATATTTCGATACCCACAAACATACAAGACAAGTAGCCCCATCTCTATTTTCACTCCGGAACTACCATCAATCATATACTTCTTAAACTTGTACTAATTAAGAATCGAATAACGAATGCATGCATCGTGCGTACATAGTACACTCGAACGGTACTAATGCGAGCATGCATATATTAACCATGCTAATGAGACTAGCAACAGTATCCAGATACGTAAATAAACATTTGTATTATTTATCTTGAAGTATGTTGATCTCAGTCATGCTAACTTGTTTGACTTTAGCTAGCCTGTACATATCTTTAAGGGAGCATGGGCAGGGCCCCAAATCTGCTATTTACAATTGCCGATGAATGAATTGTATTAAAGTGACACTTAAAAATTAGCGCCTAAGATAATAGATACAGAGCAGAGATTGCAGTTATTTCTATTAATAACTAAACAAAATAATCCTGTATCGTCGTTTTGTTATGAATATGATGCTTTAAATAATAATACTTCTTTACAATAAAATACTACTTCCTATTTCTTGTAAATTAATTTTGGGCCTTCGGGATAGCTATGCCTTACTACACCAAAAAATAGCACTCCACGCAAAGACTGCGGTACCAAACCGCAGTTGGAATTATTGTTAACTAACATACCACAATATCTACTAATAAACTGTTTAACCTAGTTAAAATACTGATTTTCCGTCCATTTTATATTTACTTCATTCCAAATAATGGAAATATTTAAATAATGTAATGAGTAAGTCAGATTTTCTAGATTCTCACTACCCGTAACGACTGCCGAATATGTACGAAATAACAACCGGGACCCAAAATTTAACATGCCATCCGAAACACTGCAAGGAGTTTAACATTTTGACCCTAAAAAATAAGGCTTTAATTTTAATTTTATAGCGCTTTTTAAAAAAAACATCCTATGAAATGTCTATCTTTTCCGCCGTAAAAAAGTGAATATCTTTTTTGTAGTACCAGTAAGCTTCCGTGATTTCATATTTAACAAGTCGTAATGTAGAAATAAGTTCAAACTCGACACAACGGATTCAACTGGGCTGTTTCCTTATACATGTATGTCGATTGATCTCAAGTTACATTAGAACCACAGTGTAGCAAACATCAGAGGGAAAACAGTAATGCAATGTATTCAATAAATTAATTTATCGATTTCATCATCGGCCTAGCCTTTTCCCAACTATGTTGGGGTCGGCTACCAGTCTAACCGGTTACAGTTACCTGGGCAACACGATACCCCTTTGTTAGACTGGTTGTCAGACTTTTCAAGCTTCTGACTACCAGTAACGACTGTCAAAGATGTAGGAATAACAGCCGGGACCCACAATTTAACGTGCCTACCGAAACACGGAGGAACTCGTTATGACAAAGATGGTCACTCATCTATGGACCAACCGCGTCAAATAGCTTAACCTGTGATCGATGCACTTATGCGGTTATAGCTTAGCCACGAGCTCCTCAAAATTGATTTATCGATTTATTTAACTTAATTGAATGATCGATTAAAGTATCGATAACGAATGCATTCCTTGTATAACTTCGTTGCCAAGTTGTGTTCGGCGTGCCAAGACAGTCAATTGTTTCTATTTGAACAAAGTGTGTCGGTAGTACTCGTTACTTATCATTATAGAGATTGGCTTATATTAGTTACAAATCTATATACGAATAAGAGTTTGTTTGTTTGTTTAAACGCGCTAATCTCAGGAACTACTAGTTCAAATTGAAAAAATCTTTTTGTGTTCAATATACCATTAATCGAGGAAGGTTTTAGGCTATAAACCATCACGCTGCGACGAATAGGAGCGAAGATACAATGGAAAATGTGGCAAATATGGGGATAAATATTAATCTTCGAGGGCTATTGTTCAAAAATTCCTAACTTATATCTTCTAACCACGCGGACGAAGTCGCGGGCAACAGCAAGTGTTACAATTATAGGACTATCATCATCATCCACAGCCTTTTTCCTCTCACTTCTGGTCATTGGCCTCCCCCTATTCGTGCCATTTGCGACGATGTTAATTTTCACTATTTACTGCTAATAGAGCGGCAACAATATATCATTTGTGAAAATTCAACTGTCCTACAGTCTAATCATAGGTTATGAGACACAACTTAGTGACACGAATGAACAAACAGCAAAGAATTAGCAATAGAGCTCCGCTGTCTGTGTCTGTGTCCTTTGGTCTTAATATTAAGAAATAGGTTTCCATTTTTGCCATTTATGTACGAAATTCATGTTAATCTTGCCATAAAAAAATACCAACAGTTTTATGTAATAAACCCAATTTTCTGTCTTCCTCGCAGAAAGTACATTTCATTCAAGTTCATTTACAATATGACGACGGATTGTATTCTTCTTCACGATTAGACATTCACAATGTTCTGTGTAAGATTACACTGTGGTTATTTAGTTCTTGTGTCAGACAACACAATTATAATCAGTGTAGTGTAATAAAGCAAGATAACAATACACTTCCTAACATCGAATCGTCGACCGGGCGACGATAACAGCCGTAGTGATGGGATACTACAAGTTCCGTTTACCGGAACTGAACGAAAAATATATTAATGTAAAGACGAAATAGGTAAATGACGAATAAAACGGTTGCCGTAGTAAAGAAGTTCGCGAGGATTTCAGACTCAGAATAAGCATTCGTGGATTATACAAATACGCGGGTCCGAACCCGCTACGTAGCGTATTTTGCACAAAAAATAGTTATAATTTATCAGTAGTATTGTTCTGTTAATTTTAGTTTAATTATATGTTACATATATTGTTAATTATAGTAAAATAATCGATGTGTAATTTTATCACTTGTAGGTAAATTCACAACAAATATGCTCCATTTTTTCATACAAAGATTTCCTTATTTATTATTTTCGATATTAATAGAGAGTATATGAATCCTGTAGACAAATTGGTAATATATAACTGGTAATATAGTATGGTTATGGTTAGTAGGGTATGGTATGGGATGGTTGGCGCTCTTTGGGGGAGACCTACGTTCAGCAGTGGACGGCAATAGGCTGAGATGATGATGATGATGAATATAGTATTTTGTTTATCGTCAAAGTGATGTTTAAAAGATTTAACGTGAGCTAGTTAAAATAGATTAGATACCTACCATAGTAGTCTTAGAAAGTTCGCAAATATTTTCGAATAAAACCTTTTTTTTAATTCTTAGCTCTTTTCAGACGTATAATGTACTTATGCAAACTTTTCTATCATGAAATAATTTAGCTGAACATCAAAATTCCCCCTTCACGTCGTTAAGACATCGATAAAATAAATCGACACGTCCCATCACTAAAATAATATCGTTACAATGACACAACTGCAGTCAGTGTGTCACCGCAAAGTGTACAGGACCAATTCTCTGACGTTTTCCTTTAAAATATTAGTTTAAAACAAAACGGAAAACGTTTAGAATCATAATGTGTAGGACAAATGTGCGGAGTTGTGATATATGTGCTAATTTATAGTTAAAACTGTATTTATTTAAATAATACTTAAGTTATGAATGTGTTTAGACTGAAAAGAGGCAAGACATGGTTTCGGGAGGTAAATACTTTTATAAAATAACCTTTTTGCAATACAAAATGATTTTATAGACTAGTAAAACATTTTTCGAGATTTAAGAGTTATTTTAAGTTATATTATAACGACTATTGAAGTATTATAAGATGTTGCAACTAGAGATACTTGAGATATTACACACATAACCACAAACAGTTTCAAATGTTGCTAGACACCTCTTACAAAAAAAATAAAGCTTATCTTTTTAAAAAATATTCTTGTCCCATCAATCGCGGCTTAGTAAACACGTAGATATAGTACGAATCAAACATACATAAGTTTAGAGTATTATTAGTTTTCTACGAACCGTTATCTACACTCACCGGCACAATTAGGGGAACACAAAAAAAAGGTTGATTTTTTCTAACATTGTAGGATATTTCTATGAGTGCTTTTGGTTTGAGTGTTAATAACATCATAACAGATTGCTCTAAGTACACCCAAGTCTTATTGTAAGTGTTTTGACAAGAATTTATGGATTTTTAAGATTTTGCTCACTTAACGTTTTTTACTCATTCTGATAAGAACTTCAGTGGATGCTGCTAAAGGGAACTGTAGGTCATTTAACTGTTTACATTTGTATAGTGCACATTGTTCCGATACAAAATGAGTGATTTACCAGCAACTTCTGCAGCCAGGGCTGTAACCATGATCGAGGAAGGGCACACCTATCGCTCAGTCAGTCGCGCATTGGGTGTATCGACATCGGTGATTTATCGCGTCGTCCGACGTTATAGGGAGACTGGATCGTACGTGCGCAGACGAGGGCAGGGCAGAAATCGGGCAACTAGCGCCTTAGATGACCGTTTCTTGGTCATGCAGACTTTACGAAATCGTCGTCAAACAGCTGTTCAGACCCGAAATCGTTTAGCAGAAGTCTGTAATGTGAATGTGAGTGAAAGGACTGTTAGAAGACGGTTAAATGAAGTTGGTTTAAATTCTTACGTGCCAGCAAAGGCTCCAAAACTCGAGGTAGCTCATCCTGTAGCAAGACTGGCATTCGCTCGAGAGCATCGAGATTGGACAAGTGAGTGGGGCCGTGTTTTGTTCAGTGACGAGAGCCGATGTTGTGTAAATTTCGTGGATGGGAGGGAAAGAATGTGGAGACATCGAGGGGAACATTATCGCCAAGCAAATTTCACTGGAACTGTGTCGTATGGTGGAGGGTCAGTGATGGTATGGGGTGGCATATGTTTGGGAGTCCGCACGGAGCTAGTGATCATCAGTAATGGATCGCTAACTGCACAGCGGTACATTACAGAAGTGTTAGAACCCCATGTAATGCCTTTTGCCCCATCTATTGGTGAAAATTTCATTTTCTGCATGATAACGCACGGCGTCACACTGTACGCATAGTGAGTGACTACCTTAATGAAGTAGGTATCACTCAGATGGGCTGGCCAGCGCGATCACCGGCTATGAACCCGATAGAACATGTGTGGGACTACCTGGGAAGAAAGGTTCGACAAAGAAATCCAGCCCCTAACAATGTGGAAGAACTTAAATCGGCGTTAGTGGGAGAGTGGAATAACTTGCCCCAAGAACTGATCGACAACGTTATCCAAAGCATGGGAAATCGTATACAGGCTTTAATTCGAGCCCGTGGCGGCAATACCCGGTATTAAAATTTTCTTTTATGGGTGAACTTTAAAGTTTTTGGCAGATTTCAATCATAACGAAAAATCGTTCAATGTTATTTATTTGTAATTTTGTTAAATTCTTCAAGAATAAATATTGTGTGAGTTACTAAAACATTTAGTTTTGTTAGGTTGAGTACAACTAATAATTGTGTAACTAAAAAAAATATGTATTGCTTGACTTTGTAAAGAAAATCGACCTTTTTTTAGTGTTCCCCTAATTGTGCCGGCGTGTGTATTTAGAATGAAAACAGTATTGAATGAATAACTTTGTTAAATTCTCATTATTATATGTTAACGTAAACCACTGATAAAAGACCATTTGGATACTACTTCACTGTGTTATAGACTACAAAAACTAAATCAAACAAAGAAATTTGGTTAAATTAATCTAAAACGAACACTCAAGCTAGTTATCCCACTGCTGGGCAAAATCCTTGCCATATCCTGTTACCCCACGCCTAACAACTCCTACTAAAATCAAAAGCCAAAAGTTGAAGATTTTTTAATTAGTTGTATGTAAAATATTTCGATACGCCCATTAAATAGAGTAAAACGTAGCGTCGGCAGAACGCTGTCATCGTATATTTTCCTTATTTGTCCATTATATACGCACACAGTTTATATTAGGTAAAATTGTCAGTAAAATAATATTAACGTGATTCTATACCATGTTAGTTATTCCTATTTAAGTTTTCTTCCAATTGGTAAATGATTTATCCATATTTAATTGATTACTTGAAAGTAACAGGTGAGGTTTTGATTACGTCTAGATTTTAATCGTGATTTGCTTTGATTATGATTTAAAGAGTGCGTATGTATACGATTTTTGTTATTTTTGGAATTAGCATTATGTGTCGCAAATTTTCCCATTTTTTTCCTTATCGCAATATCTAGCAACATTTTAACCCATTTTATTCCCCACTATAGATTTAAATAATAGGCTTGAAAATTGATTCTTTGAGATACGACGATACTTAGCTATTTTACAAAACTTTACAATATTAAGATGCATTATATTTTAGGTTAAGGCTCTCAACAAGGCCTCTGCATGTTGAATCAGTATCCACGTCTACGCATTTAAAAAAGACCGGGTTTCGTCCCATGAAGTTATCCCTTGAATTCAAAGAGAAGTATTCCATGCCCATTTCTAAGACTTGTTTCGAAATGATATTTCTGTAATTTCAGGAGGATATACCAGAGCAGGGCTCTCTGAGAGGCCCTCGCTACGAGCCTCTGAACTGGAGTCCGACATCAGACCGGTGCCGGGAGGACCATGACTTCGGCTACGGTAAAGTCGGCTCCGATAAAAGACTGGGTAAGTTCAACGAAAATTTCCGAAATCGATGACACTCTGGGATAGTCTAACGCAGGTAAAAAGAGCTCTGGAACTGGTATAGGTATCGAAAGAAAATAAGATTTTGTTTGCAAAGAAGAAATCCATTGACTTTATTTATTTTAAGCATTCATCAAAACATTTATTGTTTTATTTTTATTTGGATTGTCTTCTTCCAAGTATTATGAGCAAATAGTTATGAACTGTAACTTGTCATCGCAATTTAAGAAAAAAATAATTTAATTAATTAATTTTAGTAAAATCAATGCGTAACTAACACTTATCTAACTTAGTTTCATAACTATAACCTAACCTAAAATTACCTTTGTTGGTTAGGCGCGGCAATCCTCGCGGGTATCCGCTTCCTCGGTGATGCTTGTAGTGTCAGACTCTTACTGACTATAGATCCGCCGTGCTCTGTCATCCTCATTTTGAATGTCCGCGCATGGCAATTCGTTGCCAAACTTCATATGCAAACCATCTGTCAAGCCTTGATGCTATGTCGGATGTCGTCACCCAATCAACTTCGATTTTCCCTAAGGAACGGGGACTTACCTTGGTCCCTTATCATAATCGCTAAAATTAGGTCACAATCCATAAAGACAACTTGCAATACCTCATGGTTTTTCTGTTAAAACCCAATGCTGAATTTAAATTCGTAAGTTGAAAAATAATTTCATAAAATCTACCTTTATCATTAACATGTCACTTGTTAATAATTTCAGGAGGGTCAACAGAAAATCTGTTACTCAATCCCAGAAGACCACATCACCTGCAGCTGCCGGCTTCCTCGTCTGGTGACAGCCTGGACTTGGAGTATCGAAAGCCGCCAGCCTACGTCAGGAACAGGAAGTCCAAGTCCATGGTTGCTCCTAAACATGGGATGAGGTCACCTGTCCCTGCGCCCAGGCTGACTCTGCAGCAGAGGAATGAAGTAAGAGCACATGTATTAAGGGTTATGATGGAATGGCAACTGATTTATGAGGCCATTTAACTCTAATAATGCCGTATTATAAATAGACTCCGAATTTAGGTCTAGTTATTATGAAACTGAAAGGCAAAACAGCCAGTATTGAGCATCAATCGTATTTGTAACGTACAGCTCAGCATTTAAAGCCTTATCTAACTATTAAGAACATCTTTTTTCACGACTCATCCAGTGATATAAACATGTTTTAAAACACCGCCGACAGTTGTCGCTCGTAAAGTTTAACACCTATCTACTTATTGCATGTGAGTAACGTTTTATTTTTTCCCAGGCATTTTTGGAAGGTCCAGTCAGACGCACCAAGTACCAGGAAGGCTCAAAGAAGACCAGAAAGAACTGGATAGACTGCTACATGGTGTTGACACCCACAGCTCTGCATTTCTATAAGGATCAAAGGACGTATTATGCTCCAGTAAGTACTCAATTTTTTTTTTCTCCAGCCCACTGTGTCCCACTGCTGGGCAAAGGCCTCCCCCAAATCCTTCCATGATTTACTCAAAAATACCTAATATATAGATAATTTCATATATTTTTCGGCTCTGAGGATAGCCAAAGATTAGGAACGCTTCATAACATGATTTAACTTTTTGTAATAAATACGATACGAATACGAAAGTTAGTATAAATGCAAAGTATTTGTACTAAAAATATTATACATAAAACATTTTTGAGGGAGTTGAATTAAGGACATTTTCATTCCGCCAGGCACTCAGAGCATATGCGAGTGTCACCTGCCTTTGACTTGGTTTGAGTCTTCACCCAAAAACCATTGATCTCAAATGCAGTAGTGGTACCTATAACTCGGTATTTGCTTCCAGAAAATGACTTGCCCACCAGGCACGCCGCCCAGCCCGTCTGCGCCGGAGCCCGAGTTGAAGCTGCCTCTTCGGAACGCACGCGTAACACAGTGCATTCAAAAGCAAACCAAAAGGTAAAGTAAAATTTTCAACGGACTCTTCTAAAAGCCATAATTAAAAGCGCAGTTACGTAAAATTTCGCTTGTCAGTAAACGCGCAAAAAGGCTTAAAGTTAAATTACATTCCAATATTTTGGGAGTACTTTGACTACTCTAAGTGGCTAGAGCAATTGGAATAGCCTTCAAGCCCGTAGTAGTATGAAAGCGAGACACCACAGCAATATGTATTTTGCCGTATCACTTCTACTATGTCAAAACCCATGTCAAGTATTTATTTATGTACACACAACAAACACAGAGTAAAACACGTATAAAAAGAAAAAAACCAAAGGTACTGCTTATTTCACAAGAAATTTCTTCCAGCAGACCTGCTGGATGTAGACTTTTGCCATATTGCATTGCAGTAAACCTTTAACGTGTACTTCTTTTGCAGTAGTTGTGAACATTACCATGTAAATTACAGATACTCGAGGTCGTTCCAGTTAACTGTGGGTCAGGACCACTACCTGATCCAGGATGAGACTGAGGAAGGCGCCAGGAAGTGGCTCAACCATATAATCAGTGTCTTGAACAACCCGGTGAGTTTGGTTGTTTGATTTGATGTCAATTAGATGTTGGTTTTTGTTTAAAAAATGTTATCCAACCATAATCAATGCTGACATTTTTTGGGAATGCTCGACTTATTTCGGTCTTAATCAAGAACCAATGCAATAGCTGTAGGATAGAACCCTTCAAAAGCCCTTCTGTAAACCTTACTGTTAGAAGGAACTACTAAACAAGATTTTTTTTATATTTTGTTACACTATTTTGTGCCTACTTAGCTAAGATTGCAATCCAAATATTTTGTTCCAATACACTCTCTAATAATTTAATACTAATGAACTCTCATTGGGTCTACAACTATCTAACCCTGTTTATCAGGGGCTAAAGTTTGCGTCCGAAACTAGTCATACGATCCAAATACTTACACATTACTAAACGAACTGTCTTTAATACAATCTTCAATCCTCTTCACATCGATTCTCCTCCATTTTCCAGCACCCATTATCAATGGCTGGCGAGTCCCCCCCTCCAGCTTACCAGAGCAGCAACACCGACCTGGAGAGCCTCGGCCGCACCCCCCCGGCCGCCAGGCACGCCAACCGAAACAAACAAAAAGGTAATACCAACACCACAACAATACAATTAACAAACAGACAAATTAACCTGAGGACAACGAAGTTGAGTAAGTCTCAAATAGATTATATATATTTATATATTTAGTTTTGTATAAACAGTCGTATAGTTATATCATATAACGACACTATTCAAAGCGTCGCTCTTAAGCGTCATGTTGTTCGTGTCAAATAATATGTAGAGATCCACATTTTACGGTAATAGCTGCGTCAATATCAGATACAGCCTTTAATTTTCTGATATCTAGTTGTTTCGCACGATTAGTTTCGACTAAAATTATTTTAAGTCCGAAACTAGTCGGGCGATACCGAAATCGCGAACAAATATATTGTTATTTATAAATATGTTTAACTCGAGTCATATAGTTGTCACAGTAGTATCAATTCATTTGTATAATAACTAATAATTTCGATTTTGTGAATTAATTTTGCTTTGATTAAGAAGCACTGCACAAAAAAGCGACTTACTTATAAGGTTTTTGACGTTTATCACCCGCAATGCCATTGCCATCATAAATTAATTATATCACCAGAAAACTTATGTTCAAAAAGACGTAGATTATATTTAGACACAAGGAGAATTCAGGCCTAGTCGTAATAATAATTTATTTCTTTGTATTTCCTTCAATATTTCCCATAAATCTATATTCAAACGTATAACTAAGAGGACCACTCTCTATTTCAACCTGTACATTTAGAATAAAATAATAGGAAATAACTTTAGTCAAAAGCCCAGGGAAATTGGGAAGTCATCCTTTAAACATTAGTCAGGCGTGAATGAACTCAACCTTGGGTAACCTTGGTACGCTCATCAGCAAAAGTCGGTTAGCACAACCAGATTATCACAAAAGTGTACGCAATCAAATTATGTTCTGCTATTTAGTACAAAATTAGGCTTGACAACTGGTATAGTCGGTTAAAAACACCATTTCTTACACGTCGGAAACTTATTACTTTTTGAACCCCCTTTTCCGAACTTAGGCGCCAAATTTGCCCAAATGACTGCACTAATAGCGCAGTTCTTTATTTTACTAGGATAAACCCACAATGCGCTACGTGTCTCAGTTTCGATCCTCGCGTAAGATGAGCATTTTTATGATCCATTAACGCTACTTCTGAGTCTGTATGTCTGACTTGAGAGTTTGTGAAACCCTCCCGGATACAAGAATTAAAATTATAAACTTTCGTTATTTTTTTCTCCTGTCATAATTATCATAATGTTCAAATTATTTGAACATTAGCCCCAAACTAGGCAAGGCCTGTATCTTGGGCGCTAATTTAGAGAGTTTATATTTAAAATACTGTTGTTGCTTATCGGATTGTGTTAACCGACTTCTGATGCTAACTGTCAACACTTAAGATTTTCGCACATATATAAAAGGGAATATATAATTCAGTTCTCAATACCATTTACATATATTCGCATATTTTCCCAGTTTCTCGGTTCGTGACGAATAGCTTCCCGGTAAATACAAAGCTATAGGGTTTTCCTCATTCGAGTTTTAACTACCGACGTGATCGGGCGTAGGTTAAAAATAATCTCTTAAAGTTTCATTCAATTGCAAATAGTTTTAACACACATTTACTGACTGTAGTGGGAAAATAGTGGATTTTCGTATAAAAAGCATATAGTTTTTGTATTTGAAAGTGAGGTTTATACTGTTTTAATAAAGTGCTTTTTGAATGGTATATTTTTAACTGTGGAGTGTTTAAGTCTGTTTTAAAGTATTCGTATATAATGACTATAATTTGTGGGTGTTTATCAAATGAATATCAACGGATGAATTCCTGTAAGATTGTAATCATATGTTTATTTTTTAATTAGTTTAAATTATAATATTAATAAATATTTTGGAGATTGAACCAGAGATTAAAATAGAGACAAACACGTGATTGGATATCTAAAAACAAATGAAGTTTGTTATTTTCCTATTTTATTTTAAGGAAAATCAGCTATTATCTAAACGTTATAAATAGTTATAAATTAAATAATTAGAAGGAAAGTTTAACCAATAAATAAATCTATTTTTATTGATTATACGATTATTGATTATACCTATTATTACATATTTAATAAACAAAAATTGGTAACTACAATAAAATTAACTATTCAATATTTACTTAGGTATAGATATTGATAAAAAAATAAATTATAATATTTTAATAAAATAGTTCTAATATTTCTAGTCCTAATAGAAAAAATATTCCATCCTAGCTGAGATTTTCACTGGAATGCAATAGCGGAAATATGACATGACCATATACCATATACAATAGGTCATTAAGTCATGATGTCATTTCAGTGGTAACAAACGCACACTTATAGTAAACAAACCGCTTAACTTATTGTTCGGTGCTTTTATTATTAACAATTATTGTTAGATACTCAATCCCTTTCGATTGTCTCCGATCATAATAAAAATTCTTTGAGTGTGTGAAATAAATAATATAATATATACTTTTCCAGTTGTCTCTTGATTTTAATTGTGTTATTGTGAAATAACGATTATTGGTTTTTTTTTATTATCGCTACATACCTATTCGCGACTATATTTACGATACGGGGATAGGGTTTCTTAATGAGGTAGTCGTTTTTTTTTTAAACGAAAAGGACCGTTGCATTCTTTCTTAAAAAAAAATCCTTAGCTTTTTTCAGTGGTGTTTTAGAATAGTTTAAGATATCTATGAAATACAAATATTTTTTCTGTTTTTTTTTTTTTTGTAAATTTGTGTGACTGAGATGTTGCGCATTTTTTTGAAAGGATTCAGGACTGACCTTTGCCTTGTTTTGTGCATGATGAAATGTATGTAGTAATAATGAAAAACAGTGATTGTTTTGTGAAAGTGATAATATAGTGACTGAAACAAAATGTCTTGTAGCGGTGCGCTGGGATACGTCATGTTCAGTTTTAGCCGACTACAAAACTTATGTATGTATTTGTATTTCGCATTTTCATAATTATCTGGACTTTAAAACAGGCAATCCTAAGAATATTTCGACATTTCTTCCCAGGGTAGTCACATAGGAAACGCTCAATCTAGTGTTCTAAAATAAATATGTAAAATTAAGGATTCAAATCTTACTACTACACAACAAATGATTTCATTCCATACTGTTTACATTCTTTCAAAAATCTAGGTTGAATTATATCTAGATATAATTCCTATTTATTTTATTGTTACAACTGTTTCCAATCACAGCGAAACTGTGAAACTGTGAGTCATTTTTCAATATTAGATCTATTCTTATCCAAGAATAAAGATCTAAAAAGTTAAGTATCCGATACCCAATATCCGCAAATGACAGCTGTGATCAACAAACTGTCAATCAATCAAAACGTTTGACTCAACTTTTGAAAAATGATTAGATATTAAAGTAACGAATTAACTAAATAATTGAAATGCCGTTTTCACAGTTTTTAAAAGTAATATTATATTAAAAATACTTTAAATAATGAACACGGAAAGGTTTGAATCATTTGTGATTGGTCTTATTCTTGAATGAACTGTATGAATAATAAAATTACGCTGAAAAGCTCGTTATTTAATGGCTAACGAAAACTAAAATAGATATTAAGGTCAGTGCGCATACTATGAAATCTCAATCACTGTTACTTTTGAGGAAGTAGGACGGCAATACGCGCAGTATATAGCACTGTCCCGCTTCCACAAAGACGATAGTTCTTTTGACGTCATGATAGAGGCAATATTACCCCAAAAACGATAACTTGCAAGCAAAGTTCAAATGTAAACCATGTGCAACCCATTTATGAAGTCATGTACAATTCAAAGTGTTCTAAATATAGTGGAATACATTCACGTTTCTGAGATACAAGTATTTGTGGTTAATATAAATAGATTCTTACGCCAATTCGGCTAGAACAAAGGATTTGACTGGAATCTGAGGAACGAACGCCCACGCATCGTTCTGAACTGCTACGCGCTTATTTCAAAATAGTTTTAAGTAGACACATGAAGTAAAGTTAGGTTTACTAGAAAGTCAAATAATAGGTTTAATAGACAGGAAAAAAAATATAATGAGGTCTGAAATTGATTGATCACACCTACAATTTTCTTTGCATCATTATTATTTTTATCTTGCATACAAAAAGAATCCAGAAAAACGCCCTACTAGTTAATTATTAAAATATAATAAGTAGCCACGTGTCTAAACCTAATTAATTAACACTCAAAACAACAATCAGCTAACTCCTGGTTACGAAAGATAACTTCAGGATCTACTAAAAGTATATCGGCGTTATCATAACTTTACTAAACTTCCAATTTCCATCGGCATTGCCCGTTATCAGATAATGTGTCACCCTGATAACAGCAATCAATAATTACGCCACTCAGTGTCCATCGACAAACTAACATGAATAATCCTAAAAGTGGTAAAATTAAAAAAATCGTATCCGTTTTTCAAAATTCCCAAATTGTCCTTTCAAGTGCCGCGTTGCATTGTGAAGTGAAGTAAAATGTGATCGCGATTTTGAACCTTATTCGTATTGACATGGAGACTCAAGTAACTGATGCTTTCTTGTTCTATTTGGATTCAGTGCCTCGTGTAGTTATGAGTAAACCAAAGAAGAGCCCGACTGAAAGGACTAAGGATAAGATTAAAGACATTTTTGGATCACATCATGACCTGCGGATGCGTGGCAAACGTAATTTCTATGTTTATCATGTTTACAATAGCTTTCGGGATCATTCCCGAATCTATCTAATTCCGATTCTGATTTGAGTGAAAGAGGATCTGATGGATTGAATGAAATGAATCTGTTTCGAGGAGATTCAAATTTGTAACAAAAAAAAACATTCTGAATATTCTCCTTGAAGATTCCCCTTGAATGTCACTCTTTTTTCTGTAATAGTTACATTTCGAAGCAGAGTTATTGGTCTCGTTTCTATATCTATAGCAAAAAATACCTCTGTATTTGTTTATCTACATTATCGTACCTACATATTAAAACCTTTTGTCCTTTTGTCTTGATATGTCCTTCTGAATAAACAGTATATTTTGAAGATAAAAACTTGAATTGCTAGGTCAAATTTCGATCCACAATTTTTAACCTGTACGATTCCCCAGATGAGTGGTAAATTAAGATATTAACATCAAACAATTTGGAACGGTTAATGTTAAACGTGTTGACGGTCGCTTGTGAATCAACGAATTGCAGATACGAACTTATCAGACATATCTACGCACACTTGATAATGTAGATATATCTTATTATATCTAGACGGCATGGCAAAACTTGGCTTAGTTTCATTTCACAGTTACGTCCCAAAATTTGATCATAAACCCATTCTTTCGAAGCATAAGATCATTCGTCAAAATTTTCGGATGATTGTGTGTCAAAAGATCAGTACCCGTTGAAATTTTATTTTAGTGTGAATTCAGGATTTTGGAAGACAAGGTAAATAATTGAAAAGTAATATCCGAATGTTACGACCTAAATGTGTACGTCTGGAATACCTGTTCCCTTTCATGTGCCGTTTTTTTTTTGTTGAAGTGAACATTTTCGGTAACGTTATTTTTTTTGTACTATCCCTATGGTGCTGTGCCTGTGCTTATTCTCTCTACATACAAATTCGAATGTTGAAATGTCAAGTGTTTTTGACATTGTCATGTTGGCATTTTTGCATTTGGCACTCAAAGAGATGTTGAATGTCTGGAGAATGGCACTGCAGATCAAATTTCAGTCTGATATAGAAATTCAGTATGACTATTAACAAAGTCAAAACTGTCGTTCCCTTTCTTTTAAGTGGTTTATCGAATTTAACCATTTCTACATCATCGTATTTACCTAAAACATTTAAATCGAAACTCATTTCTTATCTGAATACATCTTCTGTCAACTCAAAGTTTTTTTTTTTTTAAGATTATAAGTACCTACTGACTTATTATTAATTTCTACGTGACAGGTCTAAGGTGCTTTCTCAAGTGTTTCTATCATTGGATAGCTTAAAGTCTTTGTGTGTGTGTTCTTTTGTTGTATTAAAATAAAAAATAAAAAACAGATTTTGAAACTATCTTCTCGTTAGAAACATCTTTTTCACACCATAGACACTTAATAATATAAGTTACTTTATCCTACCGATACAAATAAGACTCTAACCACATTGTTTTAAGAACTTTTTTCTTTAAATCCATGTGTACGAACATTTGTCATTATGACCCCGTGTATGTATAAGTAGGTAACATATACTTTTCGCCTATCTGGTTATGGCTTTGGAACCTAAATCTTGCTGTGGTATGGGGTACTATTAAATATGTACTTTCCATTACAAAGATACATTGACGGAAATAGAAATCCTACGGAATATTTTTTACAAATTCATGTTTAACTAGCTGAAGAATGAGTTAAATCTAATTGTGAATCGATTTAAATATTTCAGCCTAGTTTGTGTTTCCCCGTCAATGTATTTTTGTGGATTACATCAAGCAGCCAATTGGCATATAATGGCAGCATGTAATCATACTTACCCAACTCCAACGTGATGTTGTCAAATCTGGGACAAGAGTTAACAAAATTAAGTATCATATTTACTGCTTAAAAATAAACAAGTTTACCAGTTTTGACGATGTAACGTACTGTGTGGTACATTTTAATAGCCCTTTAATGGTGATTACAACCTTTTGAAAAAGAAAAAGAATTATCAAGTGTTTTTTGAATATGTGCTCTCTAAAAAGGAAGAATTTTCTACAAGGAAACCAACATAATAACAGTCTATTTATTAATATCTGAAACGAAATTGCCTTACTGAACAAATTCAGTCATTGGCTAATTTCAAGCATGGAAGTTGCTTTTCGGATGTTTCTCAATATATGGAGAAAGTTGTTCTTTAGACAGCAACAATATGCAGTATTTGAAATTTGTCAATTTAGAATACTCTAAGTGATATCTATAACCAACAAAGAGCTATTAGAACATGGACCACCAGCCTTCTATCTCCTGCTTTCCCATTTCAACCTCTTGCTGTAACTAACAAACAAACATATTCTATGTTCTATATTATACATTTCAGCCGGAGGCAGCAGTAATGAAGATCTGAGCGACTCGACAGAAATTTCTATACAGAAATCACATGTACGGAGTAGATTAAGAAAGTTCTTCGCCAAAAGACCAGCGATGGAGCAACTCGTCAAGAAAGGGATATACAAAGGTTCGGAATTTGATCTTTGACGGTGTGTGCACTTAGACTGGTAGCTTTAGTAGTGGTGGTTAGCAAAACGGACAATTTGAAATTAATGCTTAAGTACCCTGGTGTCAAATGAAGTAAGAACATGGGGCCCAATTGGATTCGGAGTAACTTTAGAAACTGTTATTTTCTAACCAAAATTTGAGTGATGGAATAATTAGTTTTATTTACTTTGGACAACACGCTTGGTATTTTTTTGGATGCACTTTCAAGGATTTTTGGTGGCTCGTTTTTAACAGAAGGTGAGTAATCTTGAAATGCTTATAATGTAGTTTTTTTTGTAAATATATTAATACACATGTATGTATAGTAGTTGTTTGAATTTAATGGTGTTTTATTTTCTATACCTCTTCGCGTGACTGTAGATTTAGCTGATTTTAGATCATAGAAAATATATGGAATTGTTTTTCTTTATATTTGACGCTTGTTTTTGTTTTCTGGTTTGTTTTTAGCACACCTAGTCATAGTTTAAGCTGTTGACGTTAATTTAGACAAAAACATGTTTATTTGTTTGTTTAAAACCACTAAATATGTTACGGTTACATGAGAATATTTTATCAGTTTCTATTTCGTCTAAAGCCGGAGTTCTGACGGGATTTACTATGTAATGTACCACGTTGCTTTCTCGCAATTTAAATTACAAATCTGGGACCAAACAAACTGCAACCTCAGTTGCTGTCTGCGGTTCAAATAACATTTTATAGCAAACAATTTCTCATAATGGACGCGGTCTTTATTTACTTTAAGCATCGATTTTTGCCTTGCAAGGACAAAAGTTTTTTTTATAAAATTTTAGAGTTAAAATTACTGTTTTCGAGTAAATATCTAATAATTGGGTCGTCAGATTCAATTACAAACAATATTTGAGTAGTAAGAACTCTCGTCTCGCCCTGTTTGACATTCGGTCAGGGCATTATTTTTTCAGATATTTCAAAAAAGCTTTTTTTATAGTAAAAGGAAAACTATAATCATTCGTGACCTATAATTCCAAAGAGTCTATGAATATCACAACTGCGCTTTAATTTTCAATTTATCTACGTCAGTTTTACGTGTCAACTTTCATGCGAAACCCAGCTTCATTTCAATTCTAAGTTATACGACGTATCTATTGTTACAAGAAATCAACCTTATGACAAAGGCATAAAGTTTATTTTCGCGTTTTTATTTTTCGCTGAAACTCAAGTATCAAAGTTCAATAAAACGTACTATACCGCTAACGGCAGCCATTTTGCTTCTTTGACGTAACAGGAAATTTTGCAAATATCCTTTATCGCTACTTCTTTTGTTTGTATTAATGGCATATAGCTTGTTTTTTTATTAGAACATAAATTTCTAGTTAATTTAATCCCGACCCTTAATTTTTCAAAAAAAATTTCGCTTTTTGAATATCGATCAATGTTATGAATTTTAGTAAATTGGAGGAGTCCTTGTCGCGCCAAAACACCCATTCTGTATAAAAGTATTTTGAACTGTAGTTTTTATACTAAAACACACATGTTCTAACCCATTATGAATACAAAAACTCGACCCTCTAGTTTCGCTGACTCATCAGCTCATGATTAACGAATCTGCTTAGTTTTGAAACTAGTCGGGCGATCCCGATAGATACGCGTGTGTAAACAGTTTTCAAAAATGATTGTAAGATATATTATGTAACATATGAAGCAACTACAGTAGGCATATTCCCTTATTACTGAACTTTTCTGAGTACCCTCGATAAGAGCCAAGTAACTTATTCTGAATGAATACCTATTACTTAAAGTGTCGTCACACCTCTTACGTATTAATTCGTCACTTGCACTGTAGGTACGGTTCTATTACCAGACACCCGTTTTGTGGTTAATTAGTAAACAAATACAGATGAAATTCTAATGAACTCTGCGTTTGTAATCCTTGTTTTATTTACATTAATTCACTGACCAATGCTCTTGATTCTTGGTCGAAACGAATGACACCTTCATCTTTTAAACCTTTGTGTAAATCTGTACCTAGTTAAACTTGTCAGTGCAAATTTTATTCTCGATGTGATCGGTTGTTTTTAATTAATGTTTATTTTCGTTATTTCGTGTTATTTTCTTTGTTTATTAATTTGTTCACGATGAGTAAAACGCTCAGAAATAAAATGGAGAGTTTCTTCAAGAACGTTATCGTTTCGGGGAGGAGTCGACTTTCGTCACTCAATTTAGGTATGAGGTTTATTTGTATTATTTGGTTTGAGATTTTCTTTTTTTTTTTGGTTTTTGGTTTTTGGTGAAATTAAATTTAACCATTTTTTTTTAAATTAAAATTGTATATTCTCGGTCGCATTAAAAACAATCAACAACTTAATTGAAAAATATAGAATTTCGGAAAATGTTCTTGTCATTCCCTTTCATTTCATATATAAATAACATCAGCTGGTAAAAAATTACGGAAGATCCATAATTATTTTACATTTTATAAATGGCTCTAAAAATTAGGGGAAAATATTTTTTAACTTTTATACGATCAATATTGATATACATACATTGTACAATATTATCTAAAGAACAATATTGTATGGTTTATCCGACGTATTTTTCGTTTGGCTATCGATTTTTTGGAAAAGTCGTTTATTTTTATTCGCCGAAGCAATATTTTATTTGGCTTTAGTTTGCACACACGAGACATTGTACATTGGAACGCGGATCTTTCAGGTCAACCACTCGAAGCAAAAAATAATAATCTTAATGATAAATTAATTGATTATATCATAATATCTGACAAATGATTAAAAATCAATACACAGTGCACCGCAACACATCCGCCTCATCTTCAAACGCTAATACTGAAAAAAAACAACTTCCAAAAACGCCCTATTCTCTTTCCCTTCTTATTCTCCCTAAGAAATATAAATAATACTCAATCGAATGTACCTAATCTGGAAAATCTAGCGCATATAACAACTTCCAAAAACTGTTAAGTTATAACTAAACTCAACAATTTTAAGTTATTTGTTTAAATGGGTGCCAAACCCAACACGATAGATCACACCTTCAAGATACACCTTCGTGTATGTCTTCCTCGAAAAGAGAGTTTGAAGCAGTCATCTTGTTAATCTTATGTCAAATATTATTTTTTCTTTTGTCTCTTTTGACAGACGAGCCAGTGTTCGGTCGGAACTTGGACGAGGTCTGCCCGCCGTCCAGCCCCCGCGTCCCCGAGTTCGTGGTGCAGTGTGTGAACGAGATAGAGAGCAATGAGGAGAACATGTGTACTGACGGCCTGTACCGCGCCAGCGGGAACCTCAGTCAAGTGCAGAAGATTAGACTCGAGGTAAGATACCGATAGATGGCGCTGTTATTTGGTGTGAAGAGTTTACAGGCAAGATACCGATAGATGGCGCTGTTAGTTGATGTTGAGAGTAAAGTTAGCGTATACTGACTATGAGCGAAAAAAAACATGATGGCTTAGATATGAGATTTATGATTATTTACTTAAAAGTATAATCGTTTCTTGAGTAAAATGTTTTAGGATATTATGTTAGAGGGTGTTCGTGTTTTGAATATATTATTAATTGAAATATGTATCTATACTATCTATGTACTTATGAAGAAAAAAAATCTGTTAAGCAATATAATTAATTAGAAATACAAAATACGTTTCAAACGAACCAGTTTTAATCTATGGGATGTAGTTTGAATTTTTATTTCAGAGCGAAAGATAGTGAGTGCATGATTAATTTAAAAGCCATTTTGCAATTATATGCTTGTTGCATCTGAAAGCTGACACCAACATAGTTGGGAAAAGGCTAGGATGACGATGAATAATATATTTCTTTTGGATGTAGGTAAATTAATGATGACAACACTGAATTATGTCATGTAGCTACGTCATGAGTTTAAAGTCAAACTGCTTTGTTTTATTGTAATGGTAAGTTGGTTTAAGTACTTCAGCAAAAAAGTTGAGTTAGAAACTAAAAATACCGCTCGAGTCATGTTTTTTTAAGATAATCAGTCTTTTTAAAGGGTTAAATATTTCTATTTCTTAACATTTGAAAAGGCTTAATTTTATTTACTAATCTTAATTTTTTTAATTGCCTATGACTAATTCAATATTTACATTATGACTCACAATATTTTCACAGATAAAAACATACTATAATTTAACTCTTCTACATACTTGGGAATGTATCACAGATAATACTTTTTATCTGTGACGTAATAATTTAAAACAATATTATTATTTATTTCATCAGTGTTTTTGATGAGACCTCGTTATAGATCTAACATCAAAAAATATTATACAAGAACACTCATAGTATGGGTATGACGTATAGTTTAAATATCATAGGGAAAATACAATGTTAGAAACTCTTCACTTTTCAATAATAAGCTACCTTACAAATGACGTGATGTGACTATGTACTTAAATCTATTGTGACGTAACTTGCCACAAACGAAAACAAATTTGACACAATGTTAACAACAATATTGGCACCAAAAAATTACCAGTACAACAGAGGTAAATAGAATATTCTTTATTGCACGCCACGTCAGTAAAAGATTTAACGAATATTAAAACTTGGCTGGACTCGAAATTGAAAAATACTTTATATTGAAGCTGCATTCCTTTTTTTAATAATTGTATCATTCGCTGTATATAATATGAGACCTTAAACATCTAAACATAATGTTTTAAATCTGGCACAAGATACAGTGGATTAATGATACACAGAGGTTCCAGGTCCTAGTCTAGGATCAATCATATGAAACACTTATAAAATGAAGATTGAATTTTTTATCTTGGTACTACTTTTTGGCCAGCCGACACCAAACCTAACCATTCTTAACCTTCACCAGGTGGACCAGAACAAGATGTCAGTGATTCGCAACAACACGGACATCCACGTGCTGACGGGCTCGCTGAAGCTGTTCTTCAGGGAGCTGAAGGAACCCCTCATACCCTGCTCGATCTTCGACAGAGTCCTCGCTGCCTGCTGTAAGTTTTATAGAACCTTTATTACAATTAATTAGTACAGGTAGACTAATGGAAGAATTTTACCTAACTTGTATCATGTGTAATGGAGGAATTTGTACTCTCGGTCAGTGACCCCGGTGCCTTGATTTACTTTTTCATATACTACAATGTTGATATTACAAGAACAATAGTCTTAGATGTCAATCAAGAGTAGATACAAAACTTAGTTGCAGAATTTTGAATTATATGTATTGTTTTTTTTTAACAGCAATAAAGCCAAAGGAGGCGAGGATCAAGGAGTTCCAGAGCATCGTGAAGGCTCTGCCGCAGTGCAACAGGGATACACTCAAGTTCCTGCTCGAGCACTTGCTAAAGTAAGTTTGTATGCAGGATACAAAATTTAAAATGAAGCTCTTTTTATATGTCAATTAATGGAAGGTTTTTATCCGAGGAAATATGTTTATCGATGGTTCGTAATACTTCTAAATGGGTTAGAAATAATTTCACGTGTATTTAGCCCGACTGTTTTCGGACTCCTCCTGAATCATGAGCTAACGTAGTCAGGTCAGGAATCAATGTTAGTCTTGACAATATCCTTTGTCTTCATCTGTGGATAAAAACTATTTAAATCCGTTTAATTCATCTTAAAAGCGTTGCAAACTTAAATTCGTACAGGTATAAGTAATCAGACTTGTTTATAGAGACAATGTCTAATGAATCTTCTTTTACAGGGTAACAGAACGCAAAGACCGGAACAGGATGCACACAGCGAACCTAGCCATTGTTTTCGGACCCACATTACTATGGGCCCCCGCCGAACAGGCCCACAATATCGCCGTCGACTGCATCCAACAGAACAACGTAGTGGACATCCTTCTCACAGACTTCAAAGAAATATTCGGGGATGACAGCAAAGGAAAGAAAAAAGCGTGACTGAAAAACTACAATTAACGGGTAGAGGTTAAAGCCCCAAAATTGGTTACTGTTCTAAACATTCAAAGGTAAAACGTTACGCGTCCACCAAAATTATTTATTGAGAATTTGTGAACATTATCTTGATATAAATCCAAGATATTGTTCAAAAACCGGGTTAAAATGTACAACAGTAACCAATCATTCCAATGGGTTAGGTCGTGATAAGCTAGATGTTTACGAAGTTCTATAACTATAGGCGAAATATTTTGTATATACAGACCGTGAGCCAAGAATATCTGGTACGATACTCTTTGGTTTACAACTTATTTAATGTATCTGCGATTTAATACTGGCTGTATAGATCAGAAAAGAAAATGGATACCCGCGCTGTCAAAATACGAATTGAAGTTTGAAGTTCGACACGTTCTATTATTCCTTTGAATGTAAGTAAAGTAAGTTTGGTATTTTATTTATGGTCAGCATTGCGTTTGGATTTTTCCATGTTTTTTCTGGTCTATAGCAAGATATTAGTGACTTACATTGGCGCGAAAAAAATAACTGCATTAAAATGGTGAATTTTACAATTTCAAATCGAGACAAATTTATTGAGAAAAAAAATCAAACAAATTAAATTATTTCCCTTTAGTTGGTCCGAATTATTTTTTTGTAAAAATTTGACACTAATATGAGTTGTGATTGTAAAGCAATATAGTACGGAAAGACTGTCCGAGGCTAGAGATAAATGATAATATATTCAAATATTAGATATATAGACAAAAAAATATACGTTTCTTCTATATGTATATATTTAGGCACACTTAACCTAAAGCGATCTGGTCTGGAAGTAACCTTATTTTACAAACAGATGTGTATTGACATTTAGAATGTTCTAGAATTATTTCTAGACCTTTCTATGTTTAGGTGAATTGTAAATAGGATAGAGATCGGTGTGATTTAGACGTGTAGATTTAAATTTATAAACAGCATTATTTTTGGGGGCCAATTATGTATTTATGTGTCCTAGGGGATTAAAGCGAGCGATAGTAAGAAAATTCAGTCTTATTACGTAATTTCTTATAGCATAGCAATCGAATAGCGATAATTCTGCAATTACTGCTGTAAAATTGCTTATTCGTAAATCGAAATACCTACGTAATAAATATTTGCTGCCAATCTGAGTAACAATTTACAAGATATTGAAAATTGATTTTTTTCTTCACATGGTGCCAGAACAGTTATGTATAGACAGCAAAAAAGTTCAACAGAAACTGATTTACGAAACAAGAAATGCTATAAGTCAGATTTTATAGAAATCAAAACATAATTATTATAGCTATTTATGTTTTACTTTTTCTAACATTTTTTTGTTTTTGTAAATCTGTGGCTTCTTTATTTGCTGCCAGTACCAACTTAAGTATCACTTAGTATTCCGTCATTCGATCACTCGCTTTGTCACTCTATATAATAGGCTAGAAGCCACTATAATTTGTGCCTTAAGCTACATATTATGTAAATATTCATCAAAGATGATTTTCTTTATAATGTGATAATCATAACGTTGTTGTATCCTAGTATAATTTCGTTGTATTATCTTTTTAAGTATAAAAAATGCTTGCAAACGTGACAGTCTAGTCCTTAACAGTTTTAACTGGACTTTTTCAGTGAAGACTTTGCTCTAGATTAACCGTCGTATTCACAAACGTCACTTAGTTTTATTTCACCTTTAAGTGTCATGTCTTTGTCACTGTTAAGTGGCAATTAGTGACAAAAAGACGCGAATGAAAGAACGTGTTTGTGAATACGGCCGAGAGATTTGTAAAGATTTTTTTACAATAGTCTGCGCGTTGGATAAATCTTGATATAAAATGCTGTATAATTTCGTTTCTATTTAACCTATGTAAATAAAATTTTGGATTTTGTCAAGCTTTTAAATATCTTCATCATTATTGATATCGCAGACAAATGCTAGAAGTAAATACTCAAGGTAGAACACCAATTTAATGTAAATTGTCTAATAAGCTAATAACCAAAGTTTTTGTATTCGGCTGATAGAATAAAAGAAGAATAATTATATTGTTGTGTAGTAATTACTTTACGTATATGTTACGCCAATAATGCTTGGACATAGTTAATGAAGTTACATGAAATAAAATCAAATTATTTTAAGTCTATGTTTTATTTTTAACTTACCTGACAGTCCTGTGTAAAATGCTAAAAGAGGTTTTTTAAGAAGATCATACAGGTTGGGGCTTCTTTTCGTCGCGACTAATCTACAAAATTTAGACTCGGAACTGGTTTGTTCTATTTATTATTTTGATTGGATTTTTAATGGTATTCGGTCCTAAATAGAACTATCGGATCAAACCAAGATCGAGAAGCGATCTAGTGTGTTCAGGGTCATAAGCATTCATCCAACATCGTCCATCGAGCATGCACAAATTAGTTCTATTTCGAGGTCCAAAGTACCATCTCGATCAAAATTAATCAGAACTCGATCCACGACTTTCGTCTCTCGATTCAGCTCAAAAGCACACTAACCTTTATTATTTGTAAATTATAACTCTATTAAAGAGAACCCAAAGCGATGTTATCAGAGCATTAATAATAATAAAAAGTTATTGCTTAATAAACTATACACTAAACAAAAACCTTTGTACATTTCTGCAACAAATTTTTGCCACTACCAAAACTCACAGAAGTATGAAAATAAATCACTTTTACATATAGTGATAAGTCCTTATTAAAGACGCAAGACTCGACAAACCTGATACCTACGTAACACATAGGTACTTACATACATTGCAGGTCTACGCATGTAAAAACATGTTTGATCCAACGTACTTTCATAAAAAAATAACCTTTAAGTCCATTCTGTTTCCAAAAGCGTAGGTACCTTAACGTTTCAACGGTAAATCTTTCAGTCATAAATCATTTATTTTCTCGATCTCTTTATTTCAATAGCTATAAACTTTCAGTTCTATCCATACTGTCCATTAAATATTCAGTCAGCAAGTTCAAGGTCAATACAAAAATAACTTCGCTACAAGAATTTTTTTAGTTTTTATTACTTACGTACCGTCTGTGACTAACGTTTTTGAACACTGTCAGTTGTAACTAAGTTGTAGCTAATAATAGTATGTGTTGATCTTAGGTGTCAACTATCTCTGTAACAAATTCCATTAGAATTGGTTTAGTTGTTTGAGAGAGAAGAGGTAACATAAATACACTCTTACAAGATATACTTACACTATACCTACTTTTATAAGTTTTGGAAGTGGCGAAAATTTATTGTAGAAATATCTTAAAAAAGGTTTAGTTTAAATATTCTATGTTTGTGTATGTAAGCTTACATTCGCTTTTTAATTATAGAGTGAAAAACGCAACAATCTGAAATAAGTTATTATTTACGCCTTGGAAATGATAAAATCTAGTGTAATTTAGCTGAAAACCAATATTGTTGAAAAAATATGATCGACCTGACTGTTTTTCGACTCTGTTACTGACTGTACTTTCGATTTCACATTAAATAAAACTAGGTATCGTAAAATACATCGAAGTTTTTGTATATAATAGAATCACTAGTTGAGCCACGCGGTTTTATCTACGTTTTCGTTTATATTTGTAGAAGAGTGATTTTATTTAGCCTCCTTCGGTCTTGGTATGGCCTCCTGCCGCCTACCGTGGCTGTATAATGTAGGCCCATTTTTGAGCCGACCAGTCACCGCTTGCCATTTGCTTGTATTTAAAGGCAGGTATTCTAAAGTTTATGAAGGCAACGCTTCCACTTAACATTCGCTTTTATATACTAATAGCCCAAATTAATAGACTTCGTCCGCGTGGTTAGAAGATATAAGTTATGATTTATACCTGTCCTGTTTTTTCCACATTTTTCATTGTATTGTCGCTCCTATTAGTCGCAGCGTGATGGTATATAGCCTAAAACCTTCCTCGATGAATAGTCTATAATTTTTAACTTTGAACCAGTAGTTCCTGAGATTAGCGCGTTCAAACAATTAAATATTAGTATAGATAGATTAGTTTTGTAGCTATCTTGGATTTTCCATGTTTGTTCTTCTAGTATATAAAATATACATTACAACGGATCAAGAACAAGCTTAAAAACTCAGCATACTTCTCTACACTTCATGTCGATAAAAATTAATAGATAAAAAGGATATACATACCCACGTTTTTAAATGTCACATTCAAATTGTATCAAAATCGGTCCAGCCGTTTTTATAGTTGTGAATTGCATAGTCATTTGATTTGAAGCTACCCTGTAAGTTTCAGCCTGCTAGCTTATCGGGAAGTGCCTCAAAATTGAGTTACCGGAACGACAAACAAAGAAACTAAAAAGTGAGTGTTGATAAAAAAAATCATGGGTAAAACCAAAATTATTTTATTCAAGTACGAGATTTCACTTTCCTACGTTATTATTATTTATATACATACATAATAATAGGTACTCTTGAACTTTCTGAATCACCAGGTGATACTTACAACGATATAAATAACCATTGTCTCAATGAGAAATGCCCTTTCGAGTTTTATATGGGGAAACAAAGAAATCAATGATTAATGTTAGTCATGACGCTTAGCCGTAATGACTCGGAAAGGTACCTATACCTTATAGACACACCCACCTTCTGATTTCATAGACGATGAGAATAGCCCTCAAAGTGGGATGTTAAAAAAAATACGTAAAATTCTTTTTGTGTTGAATAGGCCATTTATCGAGGAAGGCTTTAGGCTATAAACCATCACGCTGCGACGAACAGGAGCGAAAATATAATGGAAAATGTGAAAAAAAAAACAGGACAGGTACAAATCATAACTTATATCTTCTACCCACGGGGACGAAGTCAAGCAACAGCTAGTAATTAATGTAATTATAATGTTTTTTTTAAGGTTTCGCAGCCTAACAGTTTATCTGTCCCACATACACATAATACATACACTGTTCAAACAGGCTATATAGAGAGCTAGACATTTGAAATTAACAGTTATTCTTCCAATGAATTTTAAATAAACGGGTGACCCCATAGCTTTTCAATTGACTATAGAAATTCTTAGTATCAGTTTCCCACATAATGTGAACAGGTATTAAATGTAAAAATCTCGTTAGTTCATCATATAGTCACATTATGATAAAAAAGTAAAAACACATATTTTTCCTTTATTAAAACTCTACAAATTGACAAATATAAACTGTCAATGACGTAATGACTCACCAAAATTTATACACAAAAGTGACGTCATATTAATTCCATTTACCGTAATTTGTTCAATTTATATTTAAAACAATTATGGACAAAGAATACGTATCCATTATTGTAAACTACATAACGGATATTGAAAAATGTCCATCATCGCTATTAATTATTCTCTAGTGCACTATAGGCAAAATGGGAAAGTTTGTCGAAGCGCCTTTGAGCCGTTCATGCTGAAAAGCTCGATGTCACACACAAAGGGCTTCTGCAAAAGCTTTAATGCACTCTAAAGCTCCAATCAAAAAAGCTTTTCATCAATAGCCTATAGGAGCCAACATGTATGGGATACAAAAATGAACAGAATGGTTCATGAAACATTGTTATATTATTTATATTTATTACTGATAAAGACACTTCCAATCAAGAGATTTTAGATCGATATTCATTTTCTTTGCTGTATACGCCTTAATAATTAGTTACAATCTTTTAATTAGAATTAGTTTGCTCTTGTGGGTACCTAGTGACCAGAGTGAGTAGGATATTTTTTTATACCGAGCTCCTCACTTTTAAATGACGGATCATTTAAAAGTGAGGACTTGTTATTAGATTTTTTTGATAGTAACTATCGTGAGAATGATTCATTATTAAATGATGTAACGGTTTACTCACGCGTATTTATCGGACTAGTTTCGGACCCAACCGGAGTCCTTAATCATGAGCACGAACGTCGTTCGACTCGCGATCCCGCCGCGTCTGCTCATGATTAAGGACTCCGGTTGGGTCCGAAACTAGTCCGATAAATACGCGTGAGTAAACCGTTACATCATTTAATAATTGTTATTAGCTTTCATCATTAACTGTTATTTAGTTATATATCTGTTTTTTAGCTTCCTTACATGATGTTTTAAGCAGACCCTAACATAATTGGTAAAAGGCTATGACGATGATGAGTCTATCACTTCAAATATACCAGCTAGCCAGCTCCTACTAAGGCAAGTAAGAGACACCAAACATTTTAATTGACAACTACTACAAATACCGTACAATCATCAAAACATCCCATTAATAAACACTTACATTAATTGGTGTAACAGTATCGTTACATAATACCGCAGTTATCTTTCTCCATATGACATAGTCCCGTACTCCGTATAATTGTATTACAGATAGGAAGGCACCATTTATCAGTAATTTCAAAAAAGCTATGCCCAACAGCTAATAGCTTTCTCATGTTATAGCACTTATTTGAGGTGCGGCGTAACGTTGTTACGTTGTTGTATATATAGAGTAAGTTTATAGAGATAACATAATTATGCTTTAATAGTTACTAGCTTTTCGCCCTCGTCGAGGTCGGTTATATCGCGTTTCCAAGAGAACTCTTCAAAAGTCCGGGATGAAAACTATCCTATGTTCTTTATCAGGGTCAACTTTATCTCTGTACCAAATTTCATTAAAATCAGTTCAGTGGTTTAGACGTGAAAGATGTATATCAATAGCACCAGTCTCCTTAAAAGATACGAGTGTTTTTAGAACATAGTTAATTGTTTTTCTTTCTCAGATTAAAAACTTTACCTCGTGTAATGGCATGGTGTGGAGATGAGAAACCATAACGCCTCGGTTCCAGCCTTGTCTTTGCCAGAACCGCGGGATAAGTATATTCTTCTCATCTCTTGACTTTGACTTTACCTCGTGTAGCGGGCATGGTGTGGAAATAAGAAACCATATCGCCTCGGTTCAATTTTTGTCTTTACCAGAACCGCGGGATAAGTATATTTCTCTCAGCTCTGCAGATCTCAGCAGATCATAAAATACTAATTACTCTAAAATTATGGCTCAGAGCCCTGATTTTAAGCGGCCTGTGCGTATATATTTTTAAGTACCCATTATTATGTTTGAGTATTTGTTTGAGATTGAGAGTTTGTATATTTTCACATTTTTGAAATCGTTTTAACAAGTTCAACAGCTATTGTCTTGACTTAAAGAGAGAACGAGTCCTGAGTTTGCTTCAACAATATTTTCAGTAGTAATATAGCAAAAGTCGACATCAAACAGCTCAAAAAAGACCTGGAATACTTAATTAAGTGATGACATCATACTTACAGGATAAACGATGTCAGTTCATTTCAGATACAGTCTGAAAGCTATTGAACGAGCATTTTAACATTTTTAACACAGTTACATCACTTAATCTAAACAAAAAATTCGCTACCCGCTGTTAACAAGATTTAATGATTATGATGAACGACTGTTTCACGTGACTCGTTCACGTAATAAAACGATAATATTGTACTGATGTTAGAAACATTGTGATTTCTTACAAATATTTTCCTTGTTATGAAAATTAGACTAGAATCATTAAATTGACTTGGTATAAGGGCGTTTGCGTGCCTATTTTAATGATGTTGTTATTTTGTTTAGGTAACGTTCATCAAAAAGATTTAATATTTTTTTACTTATTGGACAATATTTCTATAGGAGAAACTTTAAAACAAATAGTTTAATATCAGAAGTCAAGTAGTTTTTGCTACGCAATTCAAGTTAATTTTGCTACTAATGTCAAATAAACACTGCAACAAACATTCATTTATTTGCTACGAATGTCAAGTCTACATTGCTACGAATATAAATGGACTTTGCTACGAATATAAGTAAGTTCTAAATATAAATTCAAGTTCTCTTTTTCAAGCTTTCTTTTTAATAAGGTATTTTCATGCATTTTAAAATGTTAAATTTTCAGTATAAGCAGTAAATAGTATATTATAACTCACCATACTTTTACTTACTTTTTCTAGTTCCTTCCAGGATTGAGTAGCAGCATACTGCATGCGTACACGCCTCCCCCTTTACAACATGTGAAACAAAATTTAGAACAAATATGGCTAAGTTGGTAGAATCTTAGCTTTTCCTCAACTTCTTTTTACTACGCTACTCTGAGCGATTCCATTAATATAAATGCCTGCTAATAGAGCAAAGTGACATTTCTCCGATTGTTATCAATAATTCAAAATGACAGGGCCCCGATTCTGCTATTTACAATGGCCGATAAATGAATAGCAATTGGATTAAATTTGAATTTATTTCTATTCGCTTAAGCATTTTGCCAACTCAATAATTGGAAGTTAATAGTATTGACCATAAGTGTACCAGCCCGTACAGAATTTCCAATTATCATGTTTGAAAAATGCTTAAGAGAATACGAAAAGTGTTATTTTAAGCCAATTTTCATTAATTCATTGGCCATTGTTAATAGCGGAATTGGGGTCCATTTCATTAATCACGTGATTTTGGCCTTAAGATTGTCGAATGTCCCTAAAAGAGGTAATACATAGCTACAGTTTACAGATTGCTTAGGAACGAATAAAAACAACTAACTGTAATACCAGAATGTAATTACACAATGAAAAATAGTTACAGAAGACAACAGAACGTTTATTGGCTAACAATTCATTTTTTTTTCATAATTTTTGCAGTCTTATTTATTTACTGTAATCGTATCGGACAGAATGATTTTTTTATACTTTTTTTTCTACAGAAACTTGCTTCGGAATGTACTACATTAAAATTAACATTGAAATCATTTACAATTCCAAATTATATCTTAGATTACAAATTAAAATTAAACATTATTAGTTAATCCTACCTAATTTATCTACAATATTGACAGTAACAAATAAAATTATCATTATTACAACTAATGATAAAATAATGTTAGTAAAAGTGTTGATGATTGTTGGCACGTGCTTAAATTCACGTTTGCTTTTACACGTGTCATGTTAATCCAATTTTTCGCACGTGTCTTGTTATCGCTTTAAACACTTGTACACAACGTTCATACTTATTAACATATATTCGAAATAATGAGATTATCTAACTCAAACATTACGTAAATTGACAATAAATATATTATACATTTTCAAATGAAACGCTTGGTTCTAAAACAGCGAATAACTAATTAGATTTACGTTCTATCAACTGTTAAGGCTTACTTACACGACGAGAAATACAACCTCCACGGTAATTAAACGGTAGCGTTTTGATTATGAAAGGTCATCGTGTATGCAAGCCCTAAATAATTCTAACGCCGTATCATAAGGTTTATTAACCACAATTGTTCCAAAAAGATAAATTGGACTAGTCTTTCCCGTTGACAATACAGATAATAGAAGTCTAAGCTCTAATAAATAAAAAAAAATAGAGTTGAAATTTTTTCGATGTTTTAATATTGGTTTACTCACGCGTTTTTATCGAGATTGCCCGAGTAGTTTCGCGACAAATCATTCATGATTAAGGACTCTATTTGGGTCCACAACTAGTCGATATTAAAATACCATAATTATGCCGCCGCCTCTCAAAGTTATTTATAGCGTACTTCTTTTTTCGATAAAACTAGAGACTTCCATTTAATCAATGTTACGTTCAGACTCTGATGTACTATTTATCCAAAATAGAACAATAATGGATTCAACTTTATAATACAGCGTAATATATATGTCTAGATAATTCATAGCGATTCCTATCACAGTCCCTTAACTGTTTACATACAACCCGCGCGAAAACATAGCTTAAAACGATACAATATTTAAAATTAAACTAATTTTCTAATGTAAAAAAGCTATTTATAGTAATAAAATTACAAAGCTCATGTTCTCATGTATTATACGTTGTGTTTTTGGTATGAAGACTGATTTGCCTGGACAATCTTCGTTCAGATATCATGGGATAATTTTCTACTTCTGAGTGTGGAGGAAAATGGTTTTTGGGAAAGATCTACTTCCAGGAGTTAACTATGTATGTATTGAGTTTTTGAGATCTGCAAATTAAAGTTTTTTTATATGCCTAGGTTTCGTTAAAATTGGTTATTAAATGACTTAGGAAGAAGTCTATTGAGTTTATTCAGGAAGAACTATGCGGTAGACATAATCATTTATTTCAAATCATTGAACTCAAAACAAATAACATTCAAAACATCTTAAATTTACCTACTACTACATAATCCCACTTTTAGAACGATTTTACTTCAATATAGGGGTCTTCTCACAAAATGTCGGCAATATAGAATGCTACCGAAACAGACCAGCAACTTTAACAAGGCACATGTAAAAAGACCTGCAAACTATAACCGTCTCTATCACACGCAGAGCGCGCATTACTTATATCGATGAAACGTGTTGCCATCTCTTTTTAGATGAACCAAGTTCTATTGGCAGCATAGTAGAGGGTTGAAATCTTCTAAGGTGTGCGAGGCTTACATTCTTGGGTCTTCTTATAAGATACCGCAACATTGCCGACATATTTCGAGATTATTTATCCTCTGATATTAATTTTGGATAAGTTAATACGCTGAAGAAGAAAACTTTATTTGCAAAAACAAAAGTCAGGTATAATCTTTTAAAGAGGTGAATTTAAGAGCCTGCATTTTACGATACGGTTTTCTAGGTAGAGGTGATAAGGTCATAAGGTGATAAGGTGATAAGGTGATGAGGTCATTAACGCCAAATAGGAAAGGGAAGTTCTATTCCAAAGTATATATTTTTTTGTTTGTTTTAGACGTTCAGTGATCTGACAATATTTTAACCGTACGTGACCTACGTAGGACTTACCACATCCCACACATATTTTGTAGATTATTTAGTAGGTAAGTACACATTATACAGCCAAATAACCCTGATTACAGGTCATAACCAACAACACTAAAGAATCACTACTATTTTACACATGTGCCGCTGAACATAAAATACATGCCCTTCAATTTTATTTACGGAAACATTTGGCGTTTTGTATGTTTGTTGATGTAAGTCTCAAATTTCCGACCCAATGTATAAAGTGTATACACCCTTATAATTTATTGAAAGAGGTATAAACAGACTCTTTGGTTTACGAAAGATTTACGAGCCCGTAACGTTTTACCCTTGCTTTATAAATAAATAAAAAATAATGCTTTGTTATTGGCAATTTCGGTTTCATTTTCATTTTGATGGAAGGGCAGTACATGTCTTTTAATCAAGCGTTCTGATTCGTTTCAAGTCAATGGTACCTTTATTTAAATAATAATTAATTTTTTGATTCATTAAGGATGTTTAGTTCCCTCAATTTGAACTGCGAACACATAATTTTGGGAGCTCTAATGTTATTAAAATATTGACACGAAATTTTATGTTAAAAAAAATTAAACAGTTGTTTATTTCAATATCTAATAAGGAATGGGAAAGTAAATAGCTGACATTGGTACAAAAGAGTTTTTGGAAAAGTACCCAAAGTTGACTGTAAAAGAGTTTTATGTTTCTCTCTCTTTCAAAAAACCCGTAGTCAACAACTGCAATAAACTGTATACAAAAACAAGAATCAAAAATAACTTTTCCAGACGAATTGGTTGAACAAATATTTATTAGAGGAACTAAATGAAAATAAATATAAAATGAACTATTTGCGAGTGTGTCTATAAATAAGTCCGCATCTGTTATTTACGGGAATAACGTGAAGGTAAATGGGTTAATGATTCCTTCACGTAAATGTCACGGCGGCCTGGAAGTGCAACGACCGGATACGTGACCGCGTGGATTCGGGTTCGAATAATGTTCATGTCACTTTCTTAAAGTAATAACGTGTTCTGATGTATCACTATAAAAAATCAGGTATCCTGAATATACATATCAAAATTGGAATCTAATGTCAATGTGTAAGTTAGCAAAGAGTTCGCGTTCTTTTCTTATTTTAGAAAAGGTTTGTCCAACAGTGGGATTTACATGTTGATATCCCCAGTCAAACATCTCATACCAACGACAAACGTATTTCAATAACTTTCTACTTTACAACAACACGTTGTACAAAATTCTCGGATGTACAAATATATAAAAAAGTGCATAAAATGTTCCAAAAATGTGTCTCAACAATCTTTTGTTCCGCCACTAATGTCTACATATATTATATATCACTAACAACCATTGCAAAAGAAATGAACAGAAATTATATAAACAATGGAACTCTACTACTAAGCTCTATTCGATCGAAGCATCACATATTTTGTTTTAAAAATCCCCACGATGGTTTTGGACTGACTTTTTACACTGCAAAATTCAAAAAGTCTAACTTAAGCGTGAAAAATGTTGACGAAAATTGCGAATTCATGCTCTATCTTAAAAGCGGCGCTTAAATTTGCAATTTTGGAGTCGAGACGGCAAACGTTATATAGAGTCCAAAGAACGATCAGATTAACAAAACACTGCAACACAATAAGATATGGACTAAGACATACCTAGGATAAAAAACTTAAAATAACTTCACTAAAAACTCACTGAACACATATTCTAAATATCATTGAACAATTCTAACAGTACAGTGATCTGATTTTTCCCATGTATTTTCATTCCAACCGTACTTTTGTTAGTTCATAATACTTCCAGTCACTAGATAAAACGATCTTCATTTCTTTGCTACACATGTTAGTCTCAAATATCTATTGTGTAGATAAGCACAGACATTTCTCATTGCCAACACAAACCAAGTAATTGGCAAAGACATTATCGTAGTAATGAACCTATCAGATATTCGAACAGACTATGTCAGTCATATCTGACAATCAGAAACGATAATTACAGTTCCACTAGCTGTTGCCCGCGACTCCGTCTGCGTGGACTTCAGATTACAGCGTTCGGTGGACCCGTTTCTATCGGGAATTCAATTTTCCTTCGGGAACTATATCAAAAATCGGGATAACAGGTAGGCTATGTTTTTTCCATGTCAATGGCTATATGCATAAAAAATCTCATCCAAATCCGTTCAACCGTTTTTGCGTGATCGAGTAACACACATCCAAACATCCACACTTTGACATTTTTAATATTAGTAAGGATTAGGGGTCGGTCAAGCTTAATTTCGTGTATATTCTTTTGTATGTCACTGATTTATTACCATACTCGCCTTATATCGTAGTCTCCCTGAACGTTAGGAAAAATAATATAATCTGCTTTTTGTATCAAACTATGTTATATTAATAGTTATATGGGGTATTCTCTAGTATTTTAAAGGACTATTGAAAAGTCTCGGTTTTGTGAAGCCTAAGATGATTTCGCATCAGAAAAAAAAACATGTGTATTTTTATGCCTATTTCATGACCTTTTCTATTTAAATTACTTATAATATACTCAATACTTTATTGCATAGATATTGTAAACGCAAATCATAAACCACGTGATATTCCTCGCATATTGTAAATTTAGTTTTCAGTAGCAAAACAAACAATAACTTTGAGAAAAGTCAACATATTGAAATTTGCAGCAATAAAAATCAGAATCGCAACCATCGCAGGAACATTTAAAAATACGACTTATTTTATAACATTGTGACCTGGAGTAACATTCACCTCTATATGATACACTTGAGACTAATAAAATAAAATATAAGAATAATATGTTCCTTTTATTGTGAAACAAATCGTAAAGATAATGCATTTTACATTAGAACGACTTATTCGTTCTGAAAATAAAATAATCTCGTGTATAAATAAAATATTGAAATCGATTTTAATAATGCATATTTCTTTATTTCGCATACATAAGTAAAACTATCAACCTTGTGAACAAAAACGACTCAAAAACTTGCCCTAATTTACTCACTAAATCATTTTTCCAGCTTTTATTTCCATCATTAGCAACTTTAACACGGTTCGGGCGTTAATGGCGCCATAAAATTCATTCAAAGCTGTTGAATTCACACTATCGTGTTAACGAATTTCATTTTCATGTATTTTCATGCGTCTGAAAAAAATTCAAGGTGGTAGCCGAGTGCCCTTGATCTACAACACGCAATATGATAATACCATGTCAACTTGTAACTATTTATTAAGACCACCGAGTTTTATTTCAGTTTTTTTCGGATTTATGCCAGATTGGGGTCGATTTGACTTTCTGAAGGATTCTTATGGCATACGGCAAGGTTTTTCAAGTCTCTCAGAATTTTGTATAATAATTTAGCAAGCTCATACAAAATTTTCGTTCCGAGAAATGAAAGTTGATTAAAATATGACCACGGCTTCCCAAAAGTTCTTTCGACATAAATTATGAAGCTGGAAAAAGTAGACCGAAATTAACTTAAACAAAAAATAAACCGAATGTATTTAATAATTAATTAATGTTCAAAGCTGGGCCTTGTCAACCTGCTACTTATATTTAATTAATAGCTGAATTAGGTCCGAATAAACACAAGCGACACAAATATTTACCGATACGTGAAATCAATACTCAAACACGTCACCGGTAACAAGTCCAAACAAAATATTCAACTGAATTATGTATAGCATAATGAAACCAATGTCACTCCGGCGGCCACCGCGTCCGAAACACGCAATAACAACCATTATAATACGTATACTGCTTCTCCAAGCGGGCTCAACAAAAAACTCAGTCACAACTAATTAGGAACATTTTAATACAAACACAATTCTTACAGCTAGTAACATTTTTTTCTCTCCTTACAAAGCACAATCAGTCTGTGGCACCATTTTTTACTAAAAATACACTTAGACGATCTACGGGCGCTATATCTCATCGGAGTCCGACCTTATGGAGTCATAGTTGGACGTTTTGCTCCTCAGCATCCTGAGGAAGGAGCCCACCGCGAAGATCGTCCTCCTGTGCCTGTGAAAGATACCCTGGTACAACGCTTCCCGCAGCGCCTTCCTGTCATCCGATATCGACGGCTGCGTGCTTAAAGTTATGTCGGAGTGAGCCTGCACCACCACAGCCTTCTGATGCCGCAGGCTACCATGTTTTTTCTCTAAAGATTTCTGGTTAGGCAGACTCATAGTCGATTCTATTGAAGAGTTTTTCGTTTTCCTCAAATTAAGCATTTTCTTCCCCGAAGACTGTGTCTCCGAGGATGACCTGGTTGGAGCTAGTTTAGACCTGTGCAGGGGATTGTTAGAGCCCTCCGGATGGACCATTATTTCGACGGACTTCTGGCTTACAGCACTCGACCGTGTTAATGTTCTTTGGGGGTGTGATGTTGTAGGCTCCGTTTTAGGCATCCGCTCCTCGCTTGGGAGGGGCTGTTCCGGTTCTAAAGCAATCATTTTGGCTGATTACTTTTTGTATGATTGTTGGGAGTACAATAGCTAATCACATCATCGGCGGGCGCGCCTCATCTATGCTGTCAATAGCGGGCACGGCCAAATGAATGTCGACTTCTTTATTGTTCGGCAGGTCTGTCCTCGCGTACCCGTCACAGCAGTTACTGAATGTTATCGTCGGTACTTTTGCATCACTGTCTATTTTCACCGTGTCCAAGTTTTGTGCTAGGCAGTCCACGTTGGTGTCGTTCTGAGGGTCTCGGTCATCGGAGTTTGCGCTCATAATCGGTGCAAGCCATTCCTCCTCGTTTTCTGCGTCTACTCTTTCTACGTCAGGCGAAAGCCCGTGGTCCTCGCGACTTGGAGATATACGTTCGCCGGTCAAATGCAAACCAATCAAACCAGCCAAATTAACGTTGAAGTTTTTATTTCTTCTGCCTGAGGTTTGCTCACAATCTTCTGTCAATTGAATTTCCTCTTCTATAATACGATCAGTAATATTTTCAACTTCTTTTCTTAACTCTGTGTCGTCTTCGTAGTACTCGGATAAGTCCTGCAGGTTTTCGAACCAATCGTTCTCTAGTTCACTGGCGGCAGGTTTGCTTTCTTCTTTCTTCTTTAGTCGGTACTGTTCGATGAGCGGCTCGAGGGATTCCTCGTGCTGTTGGAACAGGTAGTGGTAGGTCTGACTTACGGCGTACAGAGAGTAGGCAGATCTTGGCCTCGGCAACACAGACGCTGATCGTTTTTGCGGTGCGACACATCCATGCCACACGTGGCCGCGCACTCGCTCGCACAGTATTGCATTAGAATTAAGAATCCTTTCAAAGTCTGACACTTGTTCGGCTTCGCTGATCTGCACCAACAGTTTGTTCTCCGTCCCTTTCCCGCAGCCGGCGGCGTCACACAGCCTCTTGTTGTCGCCGACCTGTTTAGGAGGATTAAAACGCTTAGTCTTGTTAACATCGGTCCTTCGATTGTATAAGGTCTGAGGAGGTTTGGAGGTTGAAACTCTGGGTTTCGGGTCGTCCGCGTACTTCATAGGTATCGATAATGTTTGTACGGAAACCGCGAACGGAACTTTTTCGACAACTTTTCGGTTTTGTTGTTTTACAACTACATTGCTTTGTCGGCGTTTGGTATTGGTAGCAGAAGGTGGCCGATGCGGGAAAAACTGTTTGTCCGTGAATTGTGACCTGTTGGGGTCAGCACTGCGTACGGCGCGGGCATACTGAGAGCGAGGTCTCTCCGCTAGACAGACACTTTTAGCCCGCAACGGGATATCGCGAGCTTCCTTCGGGGCTCCCGCCAGCTTTGCGAGCGCGGTGTACGGTGCGAGGGGGGCGCGGACGAGCGGCCGCCGCGTGCTCACACGAGTGACTGCTTGCAAACCATGCACCGCTTTCTTCGAAAACTCGAGCAAAAAGTAATTTATCGCGGTGGCGTGCCCGACCAATCGATCCAATTGTTCCGAATAACCGTTTAATAAAGATGCGCATAAAATTTGGCGAATGTACAACATAGGTACGATGCACGATTACTTCTGAACGACGGTTTTTACCGCGACCTCGTGATTCTTTTGCGGGACGGCCCTACGTGCTCGATATCACGACTGTTTATGTGTTTCTAAGTTGACGTGACTTTTCGATTGCGAATTCTAATGCTTATAGCTTGCGTGATTCACGTATTGGCATGCGTGCGAACTAGATCGCGTGCCACAATGCGTGCATGCATGAGAAATTTATGTCTTAAGAGATGTTGATGCATTTCGACATTGTTTCACTGATTCGACTGTTGAATTGAATTTTAAATAGCTTGTATTAGTAAACAATGATTTACAAAACAAATACTGTCTGCTCTCTATAGATCTCTATTTTGTTTCACCACGAATATCTTGTTAGGCGATGTTGTTACTATTTACAATCAAATAACAAACTTGTAATACTTTACAACTTCTGTTATAATATTAAGTTTTGTTCCTTTATAAAAATTAAACTTTCATTTAATTTAGTAAGATATTGAATTAGGTACGAGTTACGATTTATGAAACGACGTTTTAAGTCGTTTTTACAATAGGACAGCAACTTAAAAGGTACAACTATTTCCTCAAATAATGTAATTAAAAGGCATACATTTAAGTTACGATCTCTATTATTGGTATAAAGTATAAGGCTCTATAAAAAGAGCGATTTTTAATGGTACTAGAACGGAGCTATAATTATTTACAAATTACATTTTTTATAAAAACAAAGCAAAATATTTTATCCAGATCACTATTTATTAAACAAAAGTACTGATTTCAACTTCACGGTACAAAAAAACGCTAATTCACGTTAAAATAAAGTACCAACTGTTATACTACTTAAAAGCCTACCCTAACAACGTTTTCCGACCATAAAATATAACAATAACTGTCTTGTCACTTTTCAACCACAACTACAAATTTAAACCCCAATATATTGCTACAACTAACAAGACACTGAATTACTATTGCTTTAACAAATGACAGCACTTTACATTTGATTGAAGTTTAACACGAATATACCACAACCTGTTACAAATTCAACTTTTATCATAGAACAGGAAAATTGAAGGAAAAGGTTTGGCTAACGGCTGCGGCAGCGGCTGTCACTATTAAGGGACAACGATCAGCATTAGGTCAAAGCTTTCCTGTTTGATCATTGGTGGTCGCAATTGTTAAATAGGCTCAATATTTAAATTAAAGAAGTATACCATTTTGTGACCTGATTTGATGGAAATTCATTAAGTAGTATCATTGGGATAATATAGCCTACACTTACAAAAATTACTATTCGATTGGAAAATATTTTTCTTTCATTGGTTCGGACGATTTAGCCATAACTAACCTTATCTGTTTGTTATATTAGAATAGCCACTTTATTTACGAGAAGGCAACACTGGATCCAGTAAAGCACTTCCCTCAAATTCTTATTATCTATATTTAAAGTGCAATGTTACTGGCACTACCATTATAATTTAATTTATGAATAAGCTGTTTCACATTCCCCCAATGCTTCGACCCATGGGAATGGCGAAACTAAACATTCTGAGCGAAATAAGACACAAAAATCATCTCTATCCACAATTGCACAAAAGACGTGGGTTTGAGTGTATGTTCAAAAATGTATAACCCTTGGGAGCAGATTAGAGTAGAAAAGGGGAAAGCCGCGGTGAATAGGAAGTATATTAGTCGAGGTAGTACACTTACGTCAATATTTATCACTGGGCTTAAGAAAAACAACGATTGAAAGACCGGTGGTTTACAAAAAAGCAAAATGAAAGATGTTCTTTAATGTTTATATGTACTGCGCATATTAAGACTGCCTGAGACTATTACGAAACCAGCAAAAACACGTGCAGAATAGCAATGCTTACTACAATTGCTTACTCAATTCAGTAAATAAACAGGTTCTATTTGTTTTTAATAATTCGTATTTACCTACTGGTCTAGTGGTTTGTGAGCCTGACTGCTATAGTGGACGTCGTGGTTTCGATTTCCACCCAGGACAAATGTTTATGTGATAAGCACAATCGTTTGTTCTGTCTGGGAGTGATTTATCTAAGTATAGATATTATTTGTATGGATGTATTTATAAATGTAAAAGTATACTTATCAAATATTGTGAAAGTTATATAATGTTTATACGCCTCCTAGATGGCTAAATAGCATTAAATATAGTTTACAATTGATACTGAAAAGTTTCAGAAACAACAAAATTCAATTTCAATTCGATTCGAAGAAGGAAGATACTTAGTCCTTGGAACCCAACACGTTAACAAAATAAATAATCTAAATAACCAGCAGACCGTAACAAATAATGAAATATTAGTCTGAAACAAATCTTAACTTATTAACGAAATATTTCACAGAACCATAAATTAACATTCCATGTAAATTAGGCAAGTATTTGTTACAGAGTAGTTTCTGAATTCCTTTATTTTGTTTACAGTAGCACGCACTTGTTGCTTTTAAATTAAAACACTCAATTATATATGTCAATGACCTCACAAATCAATATTGCGATAGGTTTCAATTCATTTTCTGTATTAGCAACACTGCCTTCGGTAATGGGGTGGTAAATTAGGTTAATTGGGGCTGGTAACTTCCGAGAATCTGTATCTGTTATAGACTAGTTTATTTGTATGTTTTTTTGGTCTGTTTTTACTAAAGTTCTAAGGATGGTTTCTGGAAAATTCTTGGATGAATAATAACATGAGTACATCCATATAAAACACTGAGTTTAAAGTTCTCTCATAATCTTTAGTGAATGACGTAAGAGATAATTCAAGTCGTCAAGATCGCAAAAGTCTTATGTAATTGGGACCATTTGAAGCAACCAGCTTTAGTGTATTAAACCAGTACACAAATATACAAAAAATAAATAAATTAAGAAATAATATTTGACGAATTTGATGCTTATGTCGCGAGGGTTTTCACAGACATTCAAGTTACATGCACATGAATCTCAAAATCAGGACACACATTGGTGGATCATACAAAATATGCTTGAATTAAACTAAAATATTAATCACTGTCAGTTTCTTCGAAATTCTTAGAGTTGTCTAATCCCAATCTGAGGTCTGTTATTTGATAAGAGGATCTATTGATCAGACTTCCAGAAACTGAGGGTCAATATTGTGTGGGAGTTAGATAAAGCACAAATACTTACTACCAATTTATTTAATATCGCAAAAGTATACAATATATTGAGTCGTCTATTTAATAAGATTAGTCCCACGCATTGCTTACTTTACTCAGAAAATTCTCGTCATTCCAAACCAAGATATTCTTATTGTAAATACCATATCATTTAATAGGAAAAAAAAACAAAAGAAAATGGAATAAACTTGATAATCTATATACTAATATATAAAGCTGAAGAGTTTGTTTGTTTGAACGCGCTTATCTCTGGAACTACTGGTCCAAATTGAAAAAATCTTTTTGTGTTGAATAGACCATTCATCGAGGAAGGCTTTAGGCTATAAATCATCACGCTGCGACTAATAGAAGCGAAGATACAATGGAAAATGTGAAAAATCAGGGCAGGTATAAATCATAACTTATATCTTCTACCCACGGGGACGAAGTCGCGGGCAACTGCTAGTACATTCTAAATGTGTTTAGCTGTAAGTCTTCCATGCTGTATTAAATAAATACAGCAACAAATATTTAGGAGTGACTCTACGCTTGCGTATTTGAAATCTTGCTTGTTGATGCTTGATTTCTGGTTTTGAAATATTATTTTTCTCCAAAAATTTGAAAGCATTAAAATGGCCATTTTTCTTGCATTGAAAACGGCCAGTAAATTCTGGTTCTAACGTCAATTTCACATGGTAAACTTAATTTTTCCGGTTTCAACCTTAATTCACAAATATAATATATTTGAGTATTCATCTCTCCAAATATTACTTCCAAAACATGGACGAAAAACTAAACTTTCTTCGACTAACCACTTTTTTCCGGTGTTTCTGTGTGCTCGCTCTATATAAAACCTATTCTTAAATGTGAAAGCCTTTACAAAAAGCTCGATACCCAAGGTCACCGCTTAAGCATGACGCAGGTATATTAATGAGTGTGTTTTGTCGCTAATGCTACCCCGACAAGGACGAATAACAACGAAAATATTTCGGTATAGTACGGCACAGTATATTAGAAGTGGTCTGCTTGGTAGGTATGAACTTAATTGGCAATTCTGGCAAGGTTTACAAGACATTAAGCCTTCTATCAGCTTTATTTAGAGCCAAAAAATACCTTCGAGTGGAGTTTAATCCTCCAATTAACTTTACTGATTAAACTCCACTCAAAGGTATTTTTTGGTCCTAAAAAAAATCTAACTTCACCATCATCATCACCCCAAACATTTTAAACTATGTTTGGCTTCCAGTCTATCTGATTCAGCTAAGTACCAGTGTTTTACAAGGAGCGACTGCCTGTCTGACATCCTCAACCCAGTACCCTGGGCTATACTTGGTTAGACTGTCTGTCTGACTTTCTAGCATAACTACTCTAAAGAAATTCGAACTTATTGCATATAAATAAACTCTCATTTTTCATCGTAATAATCGTACTTGTCGCACAAATATTTGTGATGGGTGAGGATCAAACTCATGTGGTACCTATGCTGTTAATAATTCTATCAATAAACAATATAATTTGTATTGACAAAAACACAAAGCTTCTAGAACATACCAAAACACATTGATCACATAAATGATTGCTCAATTAAGATAATACGGATTTGTGCGTGCCGGCAAATTACGATTGATGAAGAGCTAACGACAATAATTGTCTTCGATCATTTAATGTACCAGTATGACACGCACTGTCTATTCATTAAGCTCTATATTATGAAGCTTATTTGGTAAATTGAACGTGATCTCCAGTATTATAATCATTTTAAGCTTTGTATATGTCAGCTATTTATAATGGCTGACCATTTTTGACTTAAGGTGGTTGAGATCACCACGCAAAACCCACGTGTCGATTCTACATTGTGTGGTCAACGAAAGCTTGTTCTGAGTCTGGGTGTCTTTGTGCATGTCTGAAATGGAAACCCAGCGACAGATACTTAGTTTAAATTATACAAGGGCGGAAAGCGTTTTAAGAGAAAGAGAATTCTTATTTGGGTTTATTAATTCTAATGTCATTCTTATCTTTAAAAAAGCTTATTGTATTGCAGATATCAAAAGACTACAGGACGTTTCTGTTACAATGTAAGAAGAAAAAAATGCTTAAATAGTGCGGAATTATAGATTCTCACTACCGACGTCATTAACGTGCTCCGCATATACTTAAAGATCGCTCGTTTTACGCGCTTCGAACACCAAATAACGAAACAATACAAAACAAAGGAGTAAATATAATATGAAGCTAAGTACACATAATGAATCATTTTACTACGCAGTTGAGATATAAAAAGCTGTGTTTACTATCGGCCTGAATGTTTTAAAGTCTTAATCTCATCCAGATGTTATTGAAACATTTGACCTTTGTTTTTAATGTAGATTCCGTTGAAGGTTACGAAGGCAGGAAGTATTGAGAATTTCAATAATATCCTAAGTAAGTGGATTAAAGATTCTAGGTCGAGTGTAATGTAATGCTGTAACTATCAGTAGTACCACAAACAACAGCGGTTACAGTGGCGCTAGTAACGGTGTCTTTACTTCAAAAGCACAATTACAATTTGTTTGGGTAAATAAAACAAAAAAAAAATGTTGTACATTATTTAACCAGGATATTTTATCCTGGTGCCTAAGGTGAAGGAGACAAGATACCTGTGAAAGGAAGAAATAGGAGACGAACTTCTTGTATCTACTTACAAACAGTCAAGACCTAAATATAGAAAAACGAAGCTTTTGAATGTGTAGGATTTTGAATCTGCCTGGCTGGGGTCCTAAAGCCACGACTTAAAATTTCTGATGTTGAACAGAGATCCATGCCATTTGTTCCGCTGTCACGCTTTCACGACCATAGTCATATTATTTTTGGACGTTGTGGTAGTTCCTCTGGTAGGAGGCTGAAGTAACCGATATAGATAAAAACGAGGAATATTAAAGATACTTAAACAAAGGGTAAAAAAGGAACCCATTGTCCATTCATCAGGCTGTATTAAGCATGAGCCTTGATAGCCAGACAGTAGAAAATTTCACAATTTTTTTTTTTCGGTATAACAACAAATACTACAAATATAGATGGAGGTTATTCCTTTCCCTATCCCTTATTGGACTACGCCGATGTTTGCTTCCTTGATGCGACTGAGGAACTTCTTGATAAACTCGAACGTCTGCAGAATTTGTGCATCCGCTTCATTTTCGGCCTCCGGAAATTCGATCACGTATCGGAATTTCGGAGCCGATTGGGGTGGTTGCCTATTCGAAAGCGTCGAGATTCTCACATTCTCACTTTTCTCTTCTCTCTTCTTTACAATCCCCTCTCTCCAACCTACCTTCGGGAACGTTTCGAATTCCTAGTCCCCAGAGGCAAACCTTGTCGTTCTTCTTCTTCTCTTCTCTTGCGTGTCCCTCCTCATACTTCGAGTCGTTATGATAGATCGTTCACCGTGCGCGCTGTGAGGCTTTGGAACTCTGTGCCTCACACTATTCGTGAAAGCCCATCGTTGGATGTTTTCAAGAGACGAATCAAGGAATATTTCCTTTCAACATGACCTGTATTTACTTATGTATGTATATATGTATTTATTTATTATAGGTATATATCTTTACATTGTATGTATGTATTTATTATGTCTATGAAATTTTAGTGTAGTTTTAAATTAGTATAATTAATTATAATTATTACATTTTTCTTTTTTTCTTCTTCAAATACTGTTGCGCTGTTTTGATTTCCTTCTTTATCAAATCTCTCTATCACTCTAAGGTTTGCTGTAAGAGAACCCAACTCTGGGTTAAGCTCGCCTTTGTACATGAACTTTCCAAGAACATATTGTCCAAGTGTGTGTATTTATGTGCAATAAAGTAAAGTAATAATAAAGTAAAGTAATAATAAGGTTAAGGAAGTTACTAGTTTTTTAAAGTCTAGAATTTCATATTGTACGCCCGGAAAACCTAATGAACAGATAAAACAAGGAAACATTTTGACAACAAGGAAAAATCCAAAATTAATTAACTTTATAATATCGTAATGTGTTTTTGTTCTGTCAGATTGTTTGCTTATCACTAATCGTTAACCTAAATATTATGACCACCCGGTCATTGTCTTACTTTCAACATCTTTTGAAGATTGGAATAAATTTTAATGTTTATTTCATTGACTTCACTTACTTCCACGCGTGAAAAATAATGTTGGTGTATTCTTCACAGTATCCTTCTTTTTTGGTATCTATGGATCAACTTCAATTCAGAAATGTATTTTGGGATAGTTAGTATATTTCTATAGAATTATATTAACGTATAAGTGTTGTTTAGTAGGGAAAGCTGATGTTACGAGCAGCTTCAATAGCTTATTCTCATTTCACATCTACGAATTTTTGTGATTGGCCAAAGGACAACATCGTACATTGATGAAATGACTAAAAGTCGATCAGACTTGAAATGAGGTTCGAACCGTGGTTACTGAATTTCGTTACAACCTTTTAGAAAACCGGAGATTTACAGCGTGATTACATTTGTGTCAATAAAACGACCCCATTCATACCATATCGACATTAACTAAGGTATTCAGAGCATTTTAGGAAAACACATTATGTACACAAATATTCGCTGTAAACAAAATGATTACATGCTAAATGTATAACATTTCGGAACATTCAACGGCTAAACGGAGACACAGGAAACCGCAAAACATCTTGTTTACTTCCGAATAAAAATAGTTGAAGGGGTAAAAATACGCTAATGAATGAGAGGCAAATAGAATGATAAATTGAACAGCTACGAAATATGTAATGTCCTTGGAAACATTGAAGAAAACCATACGTATGGGCGCTTGTGTGTGCTACTTTATTTAAATGGTTAACGGTTTTATTGTAAAAAGCAATTTGGTATGAAGAGGGTCCTTAGCGATTAAGAATACGTAGTTATTTGGCAAATATAATATTACCGCGTTGAAAAATATCAATTAACACTTTTTATCTTTGACACTCATTTTTATTACCACGTTTTGATACCCTGACTTACAGAAGCTTTCTTAAGAACTTTCATCTAAAATATGATGTATCATCTACCGGGGACCATCCACCCTTGCTCTTTATCTCTATACATATAATAAACTAGCTGTTGCCCGCGACTTCGTCCCCGTGGGTAGAAGATATAAGTTATGATTTATACCTGCCCTGTTTTTTTCACATTTTCCATTGTATCTTCGCTCCTATTAGTCGCAGCGTGATAGTTTATAGCCTAAAGCCTTCTTCGATGAATGGTCTATTCAACACAAAAATAATTTTTCAATTTGGACCAGTAGTTCCTGAGATTAGCGCGTTCAAACAAACAAACTCTTTAGCTTTATATATTAGTAAGTATAGATATAGATTATAATATATAATAAGTATTACAACAGACACTCCTAGTACCACTTCCACCGTACATTTATATCTAAAATCCCGAGTGCAATGCATACCAAATGACGATCAAAATGTCTATAGACTTCTATAAATATTTTTCATGTCCGAAACTCGTCTATCCAGACTACAGTCTGATAATAAAACTGTTTTAAACCGCGTATCTCTGCACGTCAATCCCGTAATATTTTATGAAGCTTCTTCACGTATATTTTTATATTTCAATGTCATAACCCACTCGAATGCATATTGGTTTATGCCACAGAACTGATATAAAATAGGTAGACAGCTGATAGCTTCATGCTTTTAGAACTAATTTTAAGGGCGGTAAAGGGACAAAAGAGTTGAGAAATTGTATGTGAAAATGAAAAATTCTAGTACACAAAACTTTGAGTAGATAATTAGCAGTAAACAAAAGGTATTTCTTTTTGGTACACAACTATTTTTCCGTGCAAACACACACACACACTTGGGAACAATAAATAAAAAAACAAGATAACAAATTATACCTACGTATCTACCAAGAGACATGGAGTGATTTCAAATCCCGGCTTAACTATTTTTCTCTAGCCCTTTGCGTCCCACAGCTGAGCAAAGGCCTCTCCCAAAGCCTTCCATGATTCTCTATTCTGGGCCGCATATATTCTGGCTTTACTATGCGTATTAATAATGTACGTATATTACTTCATTAATAAACTACACCTATATCGTATCGTATTACATAATACAATTTAGTGGTGTAAGGCTAAGACCGTATAATTAAGATTTACACCGCCAGGGGATCAATAGGCAGCCTTAGAGGAACAAGGCCGATTGAAGTTCAGGGTTAGTTCGGTTTTATTATTGTAAGACGGTAAGCTGTTCCTGAAGTGAATAATTCAAAAGTCGGTTATTAAGTGAAAGAGTAGATAAAGGAAGATGGCGTATCAGAGGAATGTTGGATAAGGTAGAAAAGAACTTAAGGTCGGATAACCCCATGTTTCGAGTAAACTCGGGCTTGTTGAAGCAAATTTTGGAGAGCGGCAAAATTTGGTTGTTATATTGTGTATGTCATCATTCAATATCCATCCCAAATACACGTACGGCCAAGGCAATTTTTAAGTCTTACTAAATTAAGTTTCTAGGTCATTCTACATCAGCTGATGAGATGCCAGAAGTAAGAGCGACGTGACTCAATAGAAACAAAAAATACTTACATTTAAGAGAGTACGCAAAAATGTTAAATATAATATTGCTCATGACTTTAAAATATAGCAAAAAAGGAATCAATGTGTGTGTCTACTAGACTACTACATATTGGACCTGTGACTCCGAGTACGCCTTTAAAAATTACCTGGTATCTTTCCATGAAGTTAAAGCGTTACCGAAAACGAGCCAAAGATTTATGCTTCCGATGTAAACAGGATAAAAGTTATAAGTAAGTTTTAAATATTACATTTATATCACTCATTTACATACCTATATCGCCATATTTATTCCACTACTTTAGTTTAACGACAACAATTATGCGGTTCATATTCTTCTCATTATTCAGTTCAAATGATACACTTGTTGTACATTTTTGTATGGCAACATCGTATTCCCGCCACATTATTGGTTTTATTCACGTTTGTATTTAACGCATTGGCACGTACACGTGATTAAAATATTGTATTTCAGAATTGATAATGGCGTATGCAACCAATATGGTTGGACAGGCAAACGAGGTGAATTTATTCTGCTTTCCAAGTGATGATGATTTCATGAGATATAGGCAGTAGCACTTTAGTGATAGGAAATGAACTCTAAAAAATCAAATACAGTCTTTACTAACTTTTCTCTCGTTAGATATAGGAACATAACTTCTTTTGAACATGATTTTTCAAAAAAAAAGTAGCTCACGTTACTCCTTATCACATGAGTTACCTATCAATAAGTCCTATCAAATTCGATCCAGCTATTGCACAGATAAGCGGGACCAAACAGACAGACAAATTGAAATAAAAATCTTTATTGTATGTATATGTATATTCCTGATCATGTAGTACAAAACTGACACACCGATTTTACCTACATAGATTACCTTCATTCATTATGAAAAAGGAATCTTCAATGGTACTTATTATACGGTATAGTATACTTATAATGTTCGTAACACATTAGGTCATCGGGCACCGTCCTTAAGCCGTATATAATTCATGGGGCCACACTAAAAATACCCCGTACATGCTATCGTGACTGTCTAATTAACTATTTCGGGGTATTCAGCTATTTCTGGATTCATTTTATAAGGTGAACAGTGAACTTTTCATTTTCTTTCTTTACTTTCATAGAACGCCATCTAGTGTCAAACTTGGTAAAGCTAGTATGAGTACAACAAGTAAAGCTACTGAAATTTTACAAAATATATTTAATATACAGATAAATTACACCCGGGCAAAGAACAAATGATCGTGCTCATCACACAAACATTTTTCCTGGGTGGGAATCGAACCCCCAAACACTACACCAAAAGGCCAGATGTTTTCTTTTTCTGTGTCAAATGAAATATTTTGGAAATTTTAAATTTAAATGGACTACAAACTTTAATATTTGATAACATATTCTGTTATTACAACAATTTCATTATTAATTTGAAAAACCTAGCTCATTTTAATTACCGAGTGTAATCGAGGTATTAATCAAAACAGATTAATTAATAAGTTATTATGTAACATATACAAATTATTACCCTAAAATCTATAGTTATTAAACCAACTCATAATTTATATTTTAAAGCATGGCAATTAATGTGATTGTAATCAATAAAATTAAGACTACGAATTCTTGAAAGCCTTTTTGATATACACGTAAGTTTATTATCTGTTAATCTCATATTTTAAATTACATCATATTGTTAAACATTTTAAAAGTGTGGGGGTTAGAATAAAATGCATACGTGAACTTATTTCATCTGCGCTCAAATAATATTTTTGTAACGCAATTTTAAACTTTACTCCGCGAATAGTCTGTGCCTCTATGAGATATTTCAATGTAATTTCAAAGCTTACTGTGCTATATATTTTATAAACAATCTAATAACGAGCTTCGAGATTAAATAGGTTAAAACGTTCATTTATAAAGTGCTGGTATCTTGTATAGTCCTTGCGTCTTGGTCTTGAATTATGTCACTTAGAGTAAATTGCCGTGGCGGTTGCGTCGAGCGAACCGCTATGTACGCGAGACCGACTTCAGTTCATTGTTTTAAAATGTTTGTTGATACTTCCGAAGCGAACCGACCTTCTTTGGTATATTTTTATTGTCTATAGCCGTTGTTTTAGTCAACAGTCTAAATGTTACAGCTATGATTCAAAGATAGATCATCGAATGACTCCTATTGTTTACAATTTACACTATTTAGAAGATACATGAAACATCAACCGGCATGAAAACCGTCTTTAAAAGGAGGAGGTTCTCAGTTCGTCTGTATTTTTATTAAATTACTAGCTGTTGCCCGCGACTTCGTCCCCGTGGGTAGAAGATATAAGTTATAATTATGAGTGTATACCTGCCCTGTTTTTTTTCACATTTTCCATTGTATCTTCGCTCCTATTAGTCGCAGCGTGATTGTTTATAGCCTAAAACCTTCCTCGATGAATGATCTATTCAACAATAAAAGAATTTTTCAATTTGGACCAGTAGTTCCTGAGATTAGCGAGTTCAAACAAACAAACAAACTCTTCAGCTTTAAATATTAGTATAGAAGTATAGATGACATTAACCGCCACTCTTCACATACTTTTCTATGTTCCTTCAATTGCGTTTCCAAACACCCCGGGGTGTGTTCAGCCGGCGAAAGTGCGAAATAATCCCGCTCCATGTCCTCGGAAAAATTTCGAGTTTTCATAATATCTTAAGATCCACATTCACAAATCGACCTCATTCCGATACTTCGTGCATAAATTTGTTACACTAACACCAGGTATTACTTTCGATTTTAAATTAGTGGGATTATTTAGGTTTTCAAGAACACTTGCGTTGCGAACATTTTATTACGAAGGTCATTGGTTCGAGGTGAAGGAAGCCAGTCCAGTGAGGTAGTTGCTTGCTCGTTCTAATGGAACGATTATTTAAAGATGGCGCGATAAGCAAGTAGTTTGTAGGTGGAAATTAATGTTAACTAAGCAAGGTAGGTGCAATTTGGAATAGAAAACCAATATATATTTGTTTGCATGTTTTTTTACTTACTTAAACCAAGAAATATTGTAAATGTAACCTAGGTTATCACTAAGTTCCCTATGGAGTAAGCGATGGTTAGGTTATGTTAGTGTCGAATAGAAATAATATTAGGTGATTCGGAATTTTTGCTGTAATAAAACATAATATACATTGTTAGTGTATGAAACAGTAAAAATATGAACGTCATTAAGCTACTGTGTTTGTCCTCTCGTCCCAAGAAAATGACGAAACAGAATTGGAATTTATCGAAGGAACTACCTATGGCTGTTGGAGCTGAAGAGTCTTTGTTGAGAGCAGACCAATAATCGGCAAACGAAGTGTAAGACGACCTACAGCCATGGATCAATGACCAAAAAAAGGTATCTGGCTCAACCTGGATGTGGAAAGCAAAGGACTGGGCTTGTGACAAATTGGGGGAGGCATATGTCCAAGGCCCCAATTCTGCTATTTACAATGGCCGATGAAGAAATGAAAATTGGCTTAAAATGACACTTTTCGTATCCTCTAAGCATTGTGTAGGACACAATAATTGGAAATTTAGTATAGGACGGTAAGTACACTCAAGGTCAATACAATGAATTGTATTATTGCGTTGGTTTAACGCTTAAGATAATGGGAATAATTTCAAATTTAATCCAATTGCCATTCATTCATCGTCCATTGTAAATAGCAGAATCGGGGCCCAGCAGTAGACCACGAAAAGCTAAGTTGATAGTCCACAATTCTATAACGTAATAAACAAGTTTCCAAGCCACGTTTCCATCTGTTTTATATGTATTGATGTGGATCAATCTACAAGCACCATTAGCCCTTACAAAGCAACTCGCAAACTTTATTATTTATTCAATTTGCCGATCGCAAGTCTGCTTCGCTCGCGTCATTGACCTATGAACTGTGAGGCTATATCTGTATGTATGTCTGTCTGTGTGCAAAATGAATCTAATTTACAGTTTTGTGAAACTGTATTGTATAGGGTTAGAGGGAAACTTGTGATGAAATCAATTGTAATAATTATGACTGAATCGTGTTAACTGAACGTTTTACGGTTCAATTTTTAAATTGCAATAAATAAAATGTTAAAAGGTAATACTACAATATTTCAAATTTAAAAAATAATCTTATAAAAAAGGGTTTTATTTCTTGTCAGAGCAAAAAGCAATTAAAAAAATTCAAAGTAACTTTAATTGTTTTTTTCATGACTTTTGTTATATAATGTACATATATAATATAACTACGTATATTTAATTATTATAGGTCGATATTCATATGCTCTATTAATTTACTTGAAATCGAACACTATTAGATATTAATTAACATAATTACCGCCTCTATTTTACAAAGCAAAAGGAATAGGCAAGGCTTTCAAACATTAATTATTTCGGTCTGGTTACTTTCAACTTGATTGATTTACGTAGGATCTGAGACCGTTTATATTTAGTAAAATAGGCTAAGGAAAAGAGGTTATTTTCAGCAAGTAACTATGACGTAGAGTGATTTGACGTTTTTCATATAACCTAGATATATTTTAAGACCTGGACGCCCACAGTTGTGATAGAAATACGTTCCGTGAATACTGGTGACTTCAACCCAAGTTGAGGGCACAGCGTGGGGATATGTCGGTCTTCCACCAAATAAAAACACCCGGGTTACCTTCAAATGCTTTAACCAGAGTCACAAGATCTCTCGCGCATGCTCTACGCGACTGTAGCTAGCCGTAGTCCTGTGGACTCCTTTTCGAAGGATGAGTGTATCCCCCAGAGCCCATCCTTCACTCCTCATAAAAACGGACAATCAGGTAGACGCGCCCGTCTCTTTGGTCTGTTAGCTGATCGAGTGGCAGGTGCCCAGGATGCTCCCGAAAGCCTCTTACGGTGGACGTCGCTTACCCTGGTACGGGTTGTATCTTAAAATGTGGTAACTTCTTATGTCTGTACTACAAGCTCCTGATTTCTTAGCAAACATTACTTTTATACACTCAAGCATTTTCAACACTTACTATTATAGAAGTTCAAACAAGTTCAATCACAGGTTAGAAAGAGAGAATCTATGAAGGCATATAAAATCTAACTAGATTGTGTATCAGTCATCAATTAAAAACAGGACACATATAGTCACTCTAGAGATATTAGACGGACTTTAAAATTCAACACAATGTTTAAATATTTGGTATTTTCGCCTCATCTCGGTTTGCACTGAATATAACATTATGTATCGCATTTTTTGAACTCATTTGTATATGTACATATATGGATACATGTTTACATTATGTATAGTTTTTTCAGGTTTTTTTGTGCTTGAAATTAGTTGTCATATTGAAATGCGTGGTCTTGAACTCTTGACTGATTGGAGACATCTATAAAATGCCTCTTATTGTTGTGTTTTTGTAATGTTAACTGTTAATTATATATTTATACACCTCTATTTTGTTATCGTGGAGAAAATGACTCCCAGGAGCCCTCACAAGGAAGACTTTAAATCTTCAATACTTTTTTTTATTGTCGTCAATTTTATACAATGATCAAAATGCAATAAGATTGCCTCGTTACAACTGTGAGTTACATAACATAAAAACCTTAAACAAACTAATTAAAAGTTTTAATATTAATTTATAATCTGTGAGAACAAAACAAAAGTCATAACCTTCCTTTTGAATACGGATACTCCGTAACAAGTTTTAATATTATTCATAGAAAGACTGAGAACAGTCTTGTAATTAAAACCGATATTATATTCTGCTAGGAGAAGTCAAATTGCTTCTTAGGACTCTTATTTTATACAAAGACTATATTTCATACTAAAAAGGGTATTAAATCCAGGTCCCTGTTGCTAATTACGAAAAGACATTTCGTATCGTTTTGTCACGTGACTTACAACTGTCATTTTCATACAACCAAGTGTTTCCCATCAATACTTCAAGAGAAATGTCGTTTCTGTCAGTTCTTGCCTTACATTTTTAAGAAAACTTGTGATAAAAATAAATAAAGTTTTAGGTTTTCAAATGTCAAGTCAATTGTTAAATATTAATAACTGTCTTAAACACACTCTCCGAAATTCAGCATTAATTAAAAGTGTCTACTTGTCAGACTGTCACTTTACTATGAAGAAACTAAGACTTTAAGTAATTACAACATTTGTTGATTAAAACTACCAATTTAATATCTCTACAAATTCTCAAATGATATAACGGGATTTTCGTGGATATTAATCGAGATTTTCCGACTAGTTCCGGACTCAACCAGAGTCCTGAACCATGACCTGAGGCAAGAATCGTTGCGTTATCGAGATTGAACGACTAGTTTCAGCGTCAACTTAGCGTCAGCTCATAATTAAGGACTCTTGTTCATTGTACGGATCATTTGAATACAAATCAGTCTCACGAAAGTAAAGTTAATGAGTACCGAAAGTTAATATTATACTTAGACTGTTGTCAAGTTATTGAGGTAGGCTTTTAATCTTACTGAATCTAACTTCTAATCACATTTTACCTGGACCGACTACCCACCAAGCCTCCACACCCCATTTCACTGAGTACCTCAGGATCCTAATATTAAGACCTGTTCTTAGAATTACGTATACCTTTAAACATTAATAGGTAGTTTGTTTATTTGACCCCAATACACTCACGTCGTCTTCTCAATCCAATTATACGAGGAAACTGATACCGTAGAACAATTCCTAGCGGCTTTTATCAAACGTATCTAATTTCATTTTCTAATAAGGTTAGGTGTATTATGTTTAATTGATTTTCATTTGATAATAGTACAATATATAAGGGAAATTATTGGATTAACATTAATTTACTATAAACACGTGTTTCATTTCGAAATTTGTTTTAGAATTTGACGAGGATAATAGGAAAAGTGTTGAATAAACCGGTTTTTATCCTCAAAGTATTTGATTATTGTTACATTCTATAATATCAATTAAGTCTCACAATTTCCAATATCATTGTTAAAGTCTATTTTAAATCTGCGAAATACCTATAGTTATATACCTATAGTCTATTCCACCATCAACGAAACCAAACCAAACATTAAAAAAAAAAGAGTCTAACCGAAAAAACGAAAGAGGTATGCAGCAAAACTAGATAGCGCAAGTCGTGGTACAAAATCAAGGAAGTAGGTCATTATTGACTGGTTCTCGTAGCCAAGTCAACCTGTAGACTTGTCTACCCGTAGCCGTTCGTAGCGATCGTAACCGTGACACGAACAATGATCATTTTTAATTCGCTGTAATTTATGTTAAGTATTGTATTTTAATTGCTTTTAATTTTTTTATACTCGACAGTTAGAGGTTAAGTAGATTTATTTGACTTACAATGTAATTATTGAAGATTAATTACTCAATTTTCCTTCAAATACAGAATGTTAATGGCATGTAATTTGTTTTATTTTTGAAAATAAAATATGTAAAAGTATTTTCGACTGTAGGTAGATAGAAAGCATATAAAAAAAACCTGTACTTAGAAATGTTATATCACAAAGAAACACGATTTAAAATCAAGGTTTTTTAAAATTAAATAATTAAATAGCTGCCTTATGTTTTATTTATACTGTATACAAATATTTTTAATTCTTACTATGTGTTATAGGAGATGCAATTATTTAAATAAAAAAGACGTACATTAAAACATTTACAGAACACATTATTATTTATATCACCTGTAAAATTTGAAATATGACATTCATATGTCATATTAATACAAAAAAAATAACCTACGTCACTATATATACCTTTTTAAATAACATATAACGGGTAAAGTGAACTAAATAACCCGATAAACTATTATTACATCAATCGTTATCATAACTGTTAACGTAACTGTACGGTCAATGGTTTAACCATTAGTTATTAATGTTATTATGACAGTTATAATTAAACCCGTTATTAATCTACACTTATTATAATAATGTAAAAAGTGGAATTGCTTTTTAAATAATATATCATAAATAATAGTAAATGTTATTGTTATTGTGTTTTAACTTTTAATTAAATTTTTAGATAATAATTAAGTTTCTAGACTGATCTATTGAAGACGTATTTATATTTATTATATAAGATTTTATATAGTAGGTTGTTATGATATAAAAAAATTAAAGAATCACCTTTTATCAACTATAACGTTATTTATTTATTTAATCATCCGTAAAAACCAACTGTTGACAATTAAAATTATCACGAACTTTTTTATTATACCTAAAACGCAAAACATAATAACCGTGCATCGTACAGAAAAACAAAAATATAAAAACAACGACGTAATTACATTTTACGCATCTTCAGTAAACATTATTAAAGACCTCGTTTTCCAAAATAGCTGTGCCGATAACCATAAATCAATCAGAGCCGACTCAAGTCAATGTAAGCTTTACATTGCACAAGATTGATGTTACACCTATGATGAAGCCAAAAAACTCGCGAAACGTCGTGTACCACCGTACCAGGCACAGACATAATCAATAAAAGCACAATCGTAAACATTGATACACCTCCAAAACCTTTTCAGACCTCACAATAATACCAACAAATTAAAAAACACTGAAAAATAAAAGAAAACATCTCCACACACACACACTTCAAATCCACAGAGTAATCAATATCCCAAAATGACCTACTTTACTTACCTAAGTTTTGCGTCATACAACAATTCCAGAAGGCACTGTGTTACTAATAAATTACTGTAAATCACTGCCACATGTTTATTTTATTTAAATTTTACACTAGAATGTGGATCGATAAGTCTACCATTCCGTTTCGCCAGCCGTCTGTGATCACGGCGTGTCCATTCAATACTGGAGGAGCTGAGAGGCATGCGTACAGGGACGAACGACGCGACACCGAGCGCGGGAAAACTGACGTTCTGTTTTTTTTTAAGATGAAGACTAGATACGCTCGCGTTCAGCCGAGATGGCTTTATGAGAGTACGGTGATTGTTTCAGAATTGTGATGGATTTAATGTAGTAGTTATAAACTATTTTAGTGAAAATGAATCAAAATATTAGTATATTGTTCTAACGTGCTAATTTTACACTCTTATTTACTAAGAATAGGTGTAATTAATTATTTACTTGTTAATAATTTCTTACAATATAAATCAAACCCGTAATAGCTTACAAAAACAATGAAGTCTAGTGCTCGTATATTTATTTGTTAAAATATTGTCTATAATTCACATAAAAAAACTTTCTTTGTTATTTACTACATAACAGTATACTTAAACTAACTCCTCTTGTTTTAAATCTTCCGTACACTAAAACGGCTCCCGCAAATAGGTTTGTTATCGCACATAACGTGCGAGTATAATTTCGTGTGTTCTATTTATAATCATTTACACATGGCATACATTTTCCGGTATTTCCGGAGCGTTTCGGGCATTTTCCGACATTACAATCTACAAACCAGGGGTCTATCATTACCTCTTAAAGTAAGACTATTGAAATTGTGCAAGAGAGATGCCGCTCTACTTAGAACAGTACTGTCTCGCTTTCACTACTGGAAAATTATAACTTTAAAAAGTTGTTGTATCAACCCTGGCCATAAATAAAAGCTGTGTCAAAAAAAAAACATTGATTCTATTTTTAAACGCCATTAGCAAGTCCTTTGTTCGTTCTGCTATTTTGCTGTCAGCGATATAGATCGAATAATTTGCATTCGAATAGTGTTCCATTTTTAAAGCATGAACATACAAGATGCTAAATCTAAAATGCTCTTAATATTTTTTTTACCTGGACCTGTTCACATTATTCCTATAAAAAATATTATTTACTCTTAAAAGCATAACAGATAGAGTTAATTTTTGTATCTATTATATCAAACAAAACTTAAACAATACATTTACCATTAAGTAAAATGATGTTAATTAGATTAATCGTTAATAACCTTTTTACGATTTGTTAATCTCTAACCATTTAAATAGAAGAAAGGCATAGTTTAGATAATGTTTCGTATTAAAGTGAAATATTTGAAGGAAATGAAAATTCTTGGCATCGTAGGTCAGGACGCGAGGCGTCGCGGCACCGACCACTGAAAATAAACACCATTAGGCGTGTTACACTACTGACAGATCAATTTTAAATGTTACATGATGATGTAACTATAACTGCACATGCAAAAAAAATCTTTCAATATTTTTAGTTCTGTTATAGTGTGAGCGGGATAGCGCACTACACGGTGTATCTTCATCTCTCTTCCACTATTACAAAAAGTATTTGAAAAAGTAAAGTATATTAGGATAGCCGGATAAAGATGCTTATTTATGCATTTACATTAATAAATAGAGAGTACTGGCACTCTGCTTTTGAGCCTTAAAAAATGTTAGCGATCTGGCGGTATTAAAGGTTTTACAAAAACCGAATGCAGAAAAAAAATGTTAACCACATTAGACTTTTACGGTGTTTTTCAATTGTATTTCTAATTCTATCGCAACAATTAACCGAATTTGATTTTGATATCAAATATCTGCCTCTTGCAACCACCCTTATACGTCATGGGAAATGTACAGGGGGTTATTATACCGAGCAGAACTGACCCGACGGTCGACAACCCCTGAAATGGGGTCAGTAGAAACCCCGATCTCGCTCATCATATTAAATATTCAGCCTATTATCCTTGTGTTATGTAACTCTACTTTTTAATGTTTAATATAGGGGTATTTTGAATTGTGACGGCCGCCATTTTGGATCTGATTCTAATTTATTACGTAACTTCGGTATTGGTACACTGCATGTGACCTAGTTTTTGAATTTCGAACCAGCTGTCTTTCGAAAAATGGAATTGTGTATTTTATTACTTTGTATTTTTGAATGGGGGAAATATTTTTGTATCAAAATAAAAGTTCACTTAGGGTAAGCATTGATTCGTGGATACCAGACAGTCCGACTATCTGTCTATGCATCTAAATGTCTGCCGTATAGACCTCTTTCCTCATATTTCTGCCGCATTCAGCTGTGCTCACGAACACTTTATAAATTGACATTCTTACATGTCCACCTGTCTCTACCGTCTTCTCTACGGTGACAGAGACGGCGTCTATTTTATTAAATGTGTAACGTATATTATGTCATAACGAGTACCTTCGTTATTTATAAATCTTGAACAGTCGTTACGGATAATCAGAAGCTAGAAAGTCTGACAACCAGTCATACTAAGAGGTGTATTGCCCAGGTAACTGGGTTAAGGAGGTCTGATAGGCAGTCGCACCTAAAACACTGGTACTTAGCTGCATCCGATTAGACTGGAAGCCGACCCGAACATAGTTGGGAAAAGAATAGACAGAGGCTGATGATGCAATGTAGAGACAAATAGACACTAGAACGGCACTAAATGTCATACAAAGTTGCCGTCTACAATATAACTTCCATTTACTAGGTTAGAATGTTTTATGATCCTCGTTTAAAAGTAAATAAGGTAACAGATGCATTTACAACTTCAAACAAAGCGGTTTACAACTCAGAAACAATGATAAATCTCCACGACACTAGGTAAATAGAAGAGTGAGTTTGCATGAAGTAAATAGTCGCACGCGCATCATCTATGATATCAAGGCATATACGTAGAATGTAGAGCCAAACTTGATCGTGCTTCTGACGTCAGAATTTTAAAAAAAAATCGGTGAATTGTAAGTGACACTGAAGAAGAAGAATGCCAGTCTAGAAAAGAACCTAAAGAAGACGTTGTCTCGTCGTTACGACTGTACTATTGCAAAAATTGCTTAAAGTATTTTTTTTTACTTTTTCCTCTAGCAAAAGTATACTCTCTGTAAAGCTACTTAACTTACATAAACTGTTGAAAGTAGAAGAAGTAACAGACGGACGAACAGACAGTAAAGCAATACTAGTAGGTAAGTAATAGGGTTCTATTTTAAAGGGAACTTAAAAAAAATCGAAGCATAGCACAGACACAGATGTTCATATAATTTTCTTGTTCTTATTTTAAACATCTTCTCACCAGCCCAGATGTGTTACAAAGAAAGAAAAAGCGCAAACATGCGTGTGAGCAAGCAAGCATTGCGCAAATCATGTACATTCATTCTGTCTCTATCACTATACAGTAGAACGTAGAGACAGAAAGACATATAATAACGTCACCAAATATACCTTACCTTTGTTTCTTCAAATCGGATAATAGTTATTGAACTTATTTTCGTTTTTACAACGTATTTTAATACCGCTCTGTTCCTATTAATGATAACATTTGTACTAATCATAACCTTCCTCAATAAATAGACTACCCAACACTGAAAGTATTATCCGAATCGGACTAGTAGTTTCTGAGATCAGCGCATTCAAATAAACTCTTCAGCTTTATTAGTATAGATAGAAAACGCTGTATCTATCTATAATATTCACTGACGTCAACACTGCCATAGAAACCTGAATGAAAATAGATATACCATAGTCTATTCTATTTAATGCTTCTACAAATGTACGTCACCTAATTTTTATCTTCGCTGGCGATCGATAGGCACGTACGTAGGCGCCTGCCGGGGTCGTGACCTCAAGCCAACGATGAAATAACTCGGGATAGATGTGATAGGCGTAATCGTAGGTGTTTACTTAAAGGCGAAAACAGCCGGGGGTGAAAGGCGAGTCGTGTTTGTTTGGATTATCAATGATAGCGTTTTGTTGTTGATCTTTTATTGAAATTTTTGATCAGATAAACTAGAGTTAGGTTTTACAGTCAATACGGTATGATCTGAAGTTCATGCAGGCTGTAATTTGACTAGTTTCGCTGGCTGTCAACTCATGATTATGGACTCTGCTTGTGTCGAAAACTAGTCGGGCAATCGTTACGGATAGTTAAAAACAAAGACTTCAAAATTTTTAATACTATGGAAGGCAATTAAAGTTTCAGTGCAAATATGTAAGCCGTATAGCCGATAAAAAGATATGAAACATGTGTTCATTAGAACATATGACATTATTTAACAAAATACGCCATTTTCTTCAAGTTTTAGGTACAATAATGGTACTAAGCATGATATAAGTAACACAATATTTGCTCAGTTGATTGAGTGAAGACCTTTGCATTGTTGTAGCGCAAATACGCTGAGTCGACGAGATAATTACTGTTTGTTATCATCTGGCAAACATAGCGAGTTGTGTGGAAAGGTTTACTTCGATCTAAATGAGAAAGCTGAATTTGTACCACAGGCTTTTGTTTCTAAGGAGTCGAAATAAGAAGGGCTAAGGTTATTTACTGGCTGGAAGCTTAAGTCTCGCCAGCAAAAACCTTCTTAAAAAAGACATCGAAAGAAAAAGAGCCAGACAAAATAGGCCACTTTTTAATAAAAAAAAAGGATTGTAAAGGCGGGTACTGGGGGTCTAAATTTTATATATTTATTTAGTAAAAATTTATTTATCAAAAATATAAAATGTGCGCATGTTATTTTCTTTCGACAAGTGAAGTAACTGACTTGTCGTGCAATATGATTGAGCGATTTTCTAGCGCTGTTTGTCACGAAACTACTAGATAGGAAGCTGTATTAGACGCTCTACAATTCACGTAGCAACACAACGTGTGAGTTAGTTTGTATGTGTCTGCGTGTTTGTTAACTGTTCACACTGAAAAGACTGGACGGCTTTCGATGATAAGATAGCTGATACCATGGATTAACACACAGGCTTCTTCCATCTAAATGCGTTAAAGTAGAGTCATATTTCTACAGCTATAACTGACATCCAGGCTCGCAAAACCGCGAGCAACAGCTATCAGTAAATACCTAAATAAATAAGTAAATTCGTAAACAACTTTTTCTCAACAACAAATATAGTCCAATCTATACTCAAGCCAGATGACGCGTCATTCTCTGACCTGTCACCGGTCATATCTATCAATGCACAAGTGTTCGAGAGTTATTTAGTGACACATCAATGATTGTCTATTGACCGAATCGAGTTTTTATTAGTCTACCATTAGTGTGGACTGCGCACGAATTTTTCTTATTAAGAACCGTGACTTGTGAGTGATAGTTGTCTATGTAAGTTATAAATTATATTGTTAGGTATGTATTAGTTGTTGCCCGCAACTACGTCCGCCATGCACCCATTTCAAAATTTTCAGTTAACAATAATGGAGCCAAATTAAAATTCCACAAAAAAGATACATATAAATTTTAATCCCAGCATACCGATTTACAACCCTTATTTTCAGTTAGAAAAGGAGAAGCCTATGTCCTTTCTCAGGCTCTAGACTATCTGTGTCAAATTCATTAGAGCGGTTTAGTGGTTCTGGCGTAAAGGAATAAACAGACCGAGATACTTTAAAATTTATAATATTAATATAAATTTCTACTTCTTTATCAGCTCTTGTGCTAGAAAAGAACTTAAAAATCTTATAATTTTGCTTGGAGCAGAAAAATCTAAGGCTTTATAAACAGTCCGGTTTGAACTTATTTGACTTGTATTTTCTTAGCGAATTTTGAGTTCATCAGACAATATTATTTATACAAAAGTAATCAAACGAGTGGACAATCTTATGAGTCAATACGTAGGCGTAGGTAGTTATATCAAATGCGTAAGACGATAATACTAATCTATACTAATATATAAAGCTGAAGAGTTTGTTTGTTTGTTTGAACGCGTTAATCTCAGGATTACTGGTCCAAATTGAAAAATTCTTTTTGTGTTTAATAGACCATTCATCGAGGAAGGCTTTAGGCTATAAAACATCATGCTGCGACTAATAGGAGCGAAGATACAATGTAAAAGGTGAAAAAAAACAGGGCAGGTATTGGTAAATCATAACTTATATCTTCTACCCACGGGGACGAAGTCGCGGGTATCTAATAAATGGTTACAAACATAGTTAGAAATGTAATTTATTTTTCTAAGCCATCGATGTAATTTCACCTATTAGACTTTTATGTCAGAAACAAGGACTAAGGTATTATGATACTATTTTATGCGTTTACTAATCCCACAAAACTACTTTTGCCAGGGTGATTTGTGAATCTAAACAATACAGGGCGCTACCCAAACGCGTACAAACCTTTTAAGAGGAATTTTGGTGACATACAAACGTAAAGTAAAACCATATTTTTAAAATTTATCAAATACATTTAATATTCTGCAAAAAGTATCGAAAATCCGTATTACCCTACTTCAAAGTTTTAATCGTTCTATAAATACACTTTCAAATAAAGTGGACTTTGTGGGCCATCGACCTACCTGCCTACAATGCCTGCACAATAAGCTCTGCTGTTATCGAAGAGAGACGGTGCATGTAGATGTAGACTGCCATCTCGTTTTCGCAAAATAACAGTTTTTATTACGCTCATGGTACGCTGACCGTCGCGTCGATTTAACACTTGACGGTCTGAAGCGTCTCAACCACTTCGTCTGAAAGAAAGTGGTTTCCGTTGTTAACGAAGCTGCATAAAACCTTTGTCAGTGTTTTAACCTCAAACTGATGGTTTCTTAGCATCAGAACCCCTTACGCTTGTTATCTTGAACGCCTAACAAAAGAAGCGGCTTAAAAAAGAAAGATAGTACTTGTCAAAATTATGATAAAAACAAGAAATTAGGAATAAGACAAGAATGTCTACCACTACGTCTATAAGTTATACTATTTTGGGTAAAGAAGAATGGGGGAAGAATGGGGATGCCGCTTAACGTCGCGAATAGCGCTGTCACGGACGCTGCCACAACCATAGTAACTATAAAATATGGTGCTAGAGCCTCTGAAGTATAGATCAGATGAAGATGAAGACGTTTAATTGTTAGGATTACATGTTGACTGCGGTAGTCGACAAACAACTTACCTGTAACTACTCCAAAGCAAAATAACGTTTATTGTATGTGGAATAAAACTTATTTATTTATAGATAGCAAAGCCCCCTTTTGTCCCCATTTAAATTGACCACAAGGACTTCCAATGAAACTTAATTTTATACTCATTTAAAAATCTACTGGACCCTCCTGCGAGATCAAAATCTGGATCGAATAATCATTCAGAATATAGTTTCTGATATATTCGACATGGCAGCTAGATTTTTTTAACAGACGAAGAAAAAGGCATCCAGCTTTTTTAATAAATTAGCATAGTGTAAGAGCCTGCTGCTGGGGAAATCCCCCTTCTCTTTCGAAACCACGTGCGCCCCACATACGTGTACATACATGTATAAGTGTGTGATGTGTATAATATACCTATATATAAGATAAATAGAATAGTGTGTAAGATTTAGTGAGTAAGTAATTCTATAAGTACTGTAATTGTATGCTGCGCCCTAACAGGGTATCATGTATGTACCTTTAAGTTTTATAACATCTGTATCCACTCATGATCGCAATAAATATTTGAAGTTTGAAGTTTGAAATTTGAAGTCTGACGAGGTCCTAAAGAAAATCAATTAAAAAAATTACGCTAACTTAATTATTTTCTTCTCCTAATTCTCTGGGATCGAAAACGCACCTCATGCATACCTACAAATCTATGCAAATAACTGTAAGGCCATCACGACTTTTAAAGATGTATTATTATGTACTGACTAGCTATACTAAAAGGAAAGTTTAGGACATGAAACACCCAAAAAAAAGTCATGATATATCCATTTCTACCCATTAACTACATTCCTAACACCCTTAGTAGGTACCATTCTTCTCTTTTGTCATACACAGGATAACTCTTACCCTGCACGAATAGTCTTCAGGTCCATCCTCAATGACAAGGTTATAAATAAAATGTAACAACTCTTTTAGGTCTTACCTCGTAAATATGACTCCTAGGCCAAGCCCCAGCCAACAGTGGTACAAAACAGATTAATAGACCTATTATTCTGTTAGTGGTACTGCGGAACGAATATAGAGCCACGTGCAGACGATTATCCAATCTAGGAGTCTGCACGTTGCAGTGTGGTGTGCAACCAATTGGTGGCTTTTAAAGGACAATGCTGTGGTACTTAGATAGTCAGGAAATAAACGAAATATACAAAAAAACTGATTATTCCATGCTACAATCAATCATTTTAAAAGTATCTTTATTAGTTGTTAATTTAAAAAATATGTTAAATATATTCTTAGATGTAAATGGGTAAAAAAGATCAAACCTGATCTTATCATCAAATCTATCTCAAAAAAGGCAATTCTTCCCTCGTTTGATAAAATGAACAGTTAAGTAAAAGTAGTTTACCTACTTGATGGTATACGGCAAAATCTAATATAAGTAGCATTGCTCAGAGCTATATGGCAGGCACTATACAGCAGCTCATGTAAAAAAAATACAAAGAAATACTGTAAAATGAATTTATTTGGCAAGATTCTTTTTGAAACTTATTATATAGGTGCTTAATTATTTTTCAATAAATACATAACTTAATCATAAAAGCCTCACTTAAATTAAACTGGAATAAAAAAAAACATAGTTTAAATTCTAAATAAATTAAAATTTTTGTAATACAGTAAGTTGTTGACATACCTTCGTCGAAAAGTAAAAAGTGCATAAATAAATTAGGAATATCTTATCACAACCTTTAGCGTCAAAATATTTTGGTTTCAATATAAATACAGAAAATGGTATTTATGTCATTGCTTTGGAATTATTATGCTTTGGACTACAAAACGACATAAAATAAATACGTCATGGTTAAATCACAACCATAAATAAATTAAAATTATGAAATGTAGTTCAACCTACCATTAAATCTTAGAGCTAGACCTGCATGTGTTGAAAAGAGATAGCACACTACACAGTGTAGAGCAGCATCTCTTTTCCCGCACCTGCAACAGACTTACTTGACGCGGCGTTGGTAAGGCTAGAAGTCTTTTTATAATACTTTTGCCATATCTATTCTACAAGATAAGTTTTTAAAACTAGAATACATATACATACAAAATTAGATCTTAAATATTAATACCAGTCTGTTACTGATCCTATAAAAGGATAGAAAATATTTTTATACAAAAAAATATTCTCTTTGAAGACTTCTTTTGAGGACTAATGATCATACTTGTTTACTGATGCTTAGTATTTCAGATTAACTTGAAGCCTATCATAAAAATATAAACCGTACGTGTCCTCACTGCCTTACATGTTTTGCTGCAAAAATTTCCTTTCATTTATACAATTTTCCAATTCATCATGATATTTATCGATTTTAGCGTCAAACCCTGGACTTTGGACATCGAAATCAAAACTATTTCCCGTTATAACCTTTTCTTGATTTAAAGTAGAATCGAATCTAACTTTTTTCCCTGGCGTGTTAGTTTTATTATGGGATATATCATTATTATCGCTTCTTTCCTTTAACGGTGTAATATTCATGTTCAAATGTGTATTTCTTATAGTTTTTACCGTTTCATATTCATGTTCATCAATCTCTTCGATTTCAATTTCATCTGAGTTATCCAAATTTAGAGCTGGATTCTCTATCCCGGAGTCTTTTGGCGCAGTCTTCTGTTTAGGAGCTTTTCTTGGCACTTCATACGGATTAACGGTGACATTGTTCTCAGATTTGTCACCTTTAAAAGTCTTTTTTAGAGTTTTGAAAACTCTTTTTGATAGTCTATTGCCTGCTTTCAAGAAAGGATTCTTCTGTTTTTTACTGTCATTAGAATCGTTAGAAGAGTCTTGATGTGCGTTCTTGTTTAAATTGATTATGTCTACTGCGCTAAAATGTGATACATCATGCCCTAATATTCTGCTTTGCTTGTTAAATTCATTTGCTTCATCAATATTTTCATATACTGGGCTCTCAGGTCTATATTGGTCAATGTTTTCATAGAAATTCTCTTGTTGTACATCTAATGATTCATTTACTGTGGAAATAGTGCTGTTTGTATCTCCAAATAGTTTTCGAGGCTCTAACACTCTTTCGATCGGTTTTGGGACAACCGCAGGCCTGTTGACAACTTCTTCGCTGTATTCCATCTCAGGTTTAGTGGCATCTAGGTTCAAAAACGGATTTTGACTTGCGTCAGGTAGAGCTAGAGGCGCAGTTCCTAAATTAGGATCTAGGAATGGATTAGTATTTTTAGTATTAATCCTTTTCTTCTTAGTAATGATAGTTATTGTTTTGATCTCCATAATATTACTTTCATTCAAATCATCATCATAGAAAAGTGATTGGTTTGATAAATTCGGTGAGTCTAATGCTAACCGGTCTATAAAACTGAGATTTAAATTAGTAGAATTGTTTATAAATACTTGGTTTGTGATGTTCGTTTGTACATTTGTTATTGGTGATAAGATCTTGACGTCATCATTCATATTGCTTAAAGATTTCTGTTCTAATACTGAGATTCCTGAATCCATATCATCAGTTGCAGTAACTTCCATAGTTTCATTATTTTGTATCAACATTTGAGTGTTGACACTGTTCTGCGTAACATTTGTAATGTTAAAAGAGTCTTGTGGAATTTGAGCTTCGGTCAAATTAGCATAGATGGGCTCGTTAGAGTCCATACTGGCTACGGTATCCTCTGTATTATGCCGAACAGTATTCTTCACATTCTCAAGCTCTTGGTGAAGGAATTTGTTGACCGCTGCCTTTGATAAACCTAGATCTAGACCGGTATTATCAAATGTAGTAATATCACTACAACTTCTGGTTCTTTTCCTCTTCTTTACTGGTGCTATTTCCATAGCTGTGTTGCACATAGGGTCTTCGTTGGCAAGGAGGTCTAATGCTGGGTTAAGATAAGCGTTGGCAGAAGGTGTTGCAATCTTCCGCTTGTTTTTTGCTGGTATTACTTCAAATTGGTTGTTGTTGATTGATTCCATTGCAATCTGAAATTTGAGTGATGAGATGTATGAGAAATAAATAAATATGAAAGACACATTTTTATTGATTACTATATTTTACTTTAAAAGTTTACTGTGGTCACAAACAAGGCTTGTGTTAAAGAACAATAAGTAGTTCTTACGGTAAATCTATGAAATTCAACAATATATTTGAATCAAACAACCATGTTACTGCTAAAAGGTCAAATTTAATTGCAAGGTCTTTTGCTAATCTCTGTATGAATACAGTATTTTCTTATCTTGCCGATACTTGAATTATTGTATTTATTCACATAGCTTACATTATTAGGCAACATGTGTACTGATACATAAACGATGCAATTAATAAAACTTTTAGTACAACTGCCTCAACTATTCTGTGATATTATTTTACGATATAAACGAATGGAAACGCAAACGCAACATAATTTACAATTTATATTCCGAGTTTTGATTTGTTGAATATAGTTTTTCATTCATTTTTATCGATAATGAGCAACATAATGAATCGAAGTAAAAGATGGTAAGTCATACCTTGTTGAATCCAAAATAATGCTTGCAACATTAAGGAAACTGATTTTATGACACACAAAACACAATAATCGAAGAGTTATACGTCTTATTTATTACGAAAACACAAAATTTCATTCATAACTTTCCGTTTGAAGATAGTAAACAAAAAACCCGGCAGGTGTTGAGCAACCGTTATAAATGACAGTTAAGTCCACTTGCCATATTAAAAAAATTTACCTCGATTTCTACCAAAAGATTAAGTACTTTGTTCAATACTAGATGGCGCTGGAAGTCACAATATTCAAAAATGTGATCGAAATATCTAATTTGCTTATTACTATTATTTGCCTCGACTTGCCTGCCTAGTATTTATTTTTACTAGTGTGTTTATTTATGTAATTTGCATTAGTTAAAGAAATTGTCTAAGAATAAATTCCAAAATATTAATTAATAACAAGGTGGAGAGGAAATAAAAACCATATTATTGCATAAAAATATATTTCTAATCTAAATCACAATTTCCGACTCTTAGAATCAACATAACACATTTTTTCAACAACACAAGCATATCACAAACTTTAAAGGAATCGAGTGGAATATTTAACTAAAACTAAACTACTGTGCAGAGAGATACAAAACCCTAAGTACCATCGAAACCGTCACCTTACATCGTGGACCAGAGAAATATATTGACAAAGCTGACCTTAAACTCTTTTGGAATTTGGAAACCGCAGGCAAAATGTTAAAAATTGAAATAAGTTGCCAAATCAGCAAGGCTAACTACTTTGTAAGTTTCGAAGCGAACGAGCAGTGCTGTTGCTGTGAAATTTTTCCTTTTTTCTTCGGGCATTTTTTTTGAGAGTTTATACCTTTGTTAAATACTATATTTACAAATAAATATTTTTTTTTGATGGGTTTCTTACTTGAAATTACAATTGCAAATTGTTTTAAATTAATAAAATATTACTTATAGCACATTGTTATATACCGTTTCTTTCATATTCCATTCAAGACTCGATTACAAACACTCCGTCTATTTATTTCTCTGACCCTAATCTTACATAACTAGAAGAAGAATCAGCTGGTTAATTTAACAAGAGAACTTGAAAATTAAGTGCTTTTAAGAGAATTGCAATTTACAAGAGAGGTCCCAAAACTTTTGTCATTTTAGCTCATTTAACGTACTTTACAACTGCACCTTTTTTAATCTCATAGACAATTTATAATTCAAATTTGTTTTTTTTTATAATGATTCATTTGTAATTGTTTATGCTACAAAGGTAGACATGTTTAAAAGTTGTTAATTCGTCGATTAACACTTGGATAATTTGGATCACAATGATCATGACCCAGAGTGATCATTACTATTGCATGTATAATTGAGCGATTATAGTTATTACAGCACGTGTAATATAATGCTATTATTACTCACTACTTATATTTACAGATATATATTCCAGCTGCTGGACAAATAGTTTTTTTTTTATATAATTTTAACATGTACTATCATATATTTTACATAACTTTATTTATAATGTTTAACTAGTGATTCAAATATATTATGCTGAAAATAAAATATACTTAGGCAACAACAATGGTATTATAATGCTTCTTTTCTTAAATTAAGTTCATTGCGTTTGGAAAATGTTCACAAGCAAGGTATCAAATACCAACAATTAAAAATGTTTTGTAACACAGTATCTAAAGGTAACTTATAATTTACCTTTTCAAAGCAATTATTTTGTACGTCTAGAAACTTTATTGGTATGTTAATAACAATATAGGATTGTTATAAAGTCATTTTTATAGTTTAAACTAGAAAAAAAATTAACCGTAAGCGTCAAATCAAAGAAAATATAATTTGCAATAAATACATATGTAATAAACTGTTTCATTTATATCAAACTTCCTTAATTTATAACGATTTAGTGTGGAAATACAATCAGTATCACAAATAACTTTCTTGGATTATTAAGAGGATTAAATTATATCAGAATAGCGATTATTTGATAGCTGGTAGATAAAGACATTTGCAACCTAATGAATGCTAAACTAATTATCAATGTAATCATTTTCGTGTATTCATTTGCAAATTTGTGACATATTTCCATGTTCATTTTGATTTATATTTGAAGCAAAATGTACAAATTTTTGTGTCTTTTTCTTTTAATGACTGTTTGTATGACTAAGACAAATTGAAAATTTTACTATTACTTTCGAAAATTTGTATTTTCCTAGACGAATCTACATGTACTTTGTACCATCCCACTGTATTTTTATCTAAGTAAACATTGTTACTTTAATATAATCAATATAATTTGTAATTGACGATATTTGTAGCCTTTTCATGTTCTTGTACAATTGCAATAAATAAGTCTACCTAGCATATCTATTTGAGGATGACCTAATATGTTCAAGTAACAGGTAATAAAATGCATAAATTTACGAAATGAAGGCGTTAGAACACCTCATGACTAACCTGAAGTGGTATTAAAGAAAAACTTAAAAGATAATACTTTTAAATATCTTTACAACTGAAGTAGATAAGAAACCAAAATACAACATGTAATATGTAAAAAGACGACAGTGATCTTTAAAGATCAATGTCATCTTTGGAAATCGGAGTGATCTTTAAAGACCGGCGTGATCTTTGAAGATCAGAGCGATCTTTGTGTTAAGCGATCTACCCATAACTAACAAACTACTGTATTCGAATATAGACAGCGCTTACTTTCACTTTTTCATTAAAATACCAGGGATTTCACCAGATCCAGTCTGACTAGTCAATGTCTAGATTCTTGAAGGCTCTTTCCATTGCCTTTTCTCGTTTCTTGTCGGGTAACGCGGCAATCCTTTGTTCCTCTTCAGCCTTGAAGTATGGCTCTAGGAGCTGGAGCTGCTGAATGCATTTCTTGTGTAGAGTCTGTGTGTCTGGGAGGGTGCCACCGTAGTCAGGAGGTAGAACCGATCGGGGCACTACGGTTTCATAGAACTTCTCCATATCTTCGTTTTTGTTGTGGAATTTGAGCTGGAAATAATAATTTGTTATGATTGATTTATGCTGTTTTAAGATTTACCGTACTCAAGGGGTATAACAGGACCGCATATGCTACTAAGTCTCCGATGTCTGTCTGTCTGACAATAGACTGTACCACATGAAAAATTACGGTTAATTGCTGTTTTTTTAAGTTTGTTACCGCTTTTATGCCGCGAATTAAATACCTAACAGGATAAAATAAATAATGAAGTAGGATTCCATCCCACAGACATGGTTTTTTATAGATAATGCTACTGAGCCGTTCGTGCGGAAGAGCGCTTGGCAAGTTTTTTAACTAAAAACTAAACAAAATAATAACTTTCATGAAAGATTCACTTTCTGTATAAAGTGATAAACATTTACTTGAACATAATCGACCTTTGATCAACGTTGGACTAATTCTTGTTATAAATAATTCCTTCTTAAGATAATATGTTTCAGTGTTGACCCAAGTTGAGAACATTGTTCATATATACATTAGTTTCGGTAGTTAACTTTGGAACTACGCACATAATTTATGGACGTTGTTTCGAAGTTAAATAGTAAGAAATCATTTTATAGTATTTTTTTCTTTGAATTTAGTGATCGATTTTAGCAGGTAAAGAAGTTTATCATGGTTTATTTAAACTATTATAAGTGTTAAAAAGAAGCAATTTCCCCTCTAAAAATCGTTTTTTCTTCTGTCAAACAGCATGGCGATCGACGTTCAATAAAGTACGTAAAATAATATCAAAATAAATAAGCGTCAAAATTTACCATTGAATTAACAAACATATCTCGTTTAACGTTATTAATCACTGTTAATGGTGATATAAACTTAAAACAATCACGTTTTGAAGCGAGATCGATGACCCGTTTCATAAGTACCCAAGTACCTAACTATGAAGGTAAAAAAAACACCTTCGCATTGTCACCAAAGAGGTTTATGAAAACAGTTTGTCAGGGCCCTAATTCTGCTATTTACAATGGCCGACGAATGAATGAAATTTGGCTTAAAATGACAATTTTCGTATTCTCTTAAGCATTTTTCTACACAATAATTGGAAATTCAGTGCAGGACTTTATACTCAAGGTATAATCAATACAATCGACTTCTAATTATTGTATTGGTAAAATGCTAGAATAGGAATAATTTCAAATTTAATCCAATTGCCATTCATTCATCCATCCATCGGCCTAGCCTTTTCCCAACTATGTTGGGGTCGGCTACCAGTCCAACCGGTTTCAGCTAAGTACCAGTGTTTTACAAGTAGCGACTGCCTATCTGACCTCCTCAACCCAATAACCTGAGCAATACGATACCCCTTGGTTAGATTGCCATTCATTCATCCGCCATTGTAAGATAGCAGAATCGGGGCCCCGTTCTACTACTGTACTCGTAGGTACCTCATAAGTTCACAAGGTAAAGTTAAGTAACATTATTTGAACAAATAATTCACATACATACTCTATGTAAATAGAAAACGAGTGTCGCAACAGTTGAGAATACAGATAGGTACAACGGTAAAATTGAAAACTGAAAGAGAATCAATTTCATGCGGTATACATCATGATAAATCAATTATACATCTAATTATTTATTAAACAACGGTTTACTCGTGAGTTTTATTGGTTTTGCCCGACTAGTTTCGGACCCAACCGGAGTCCTTGATCATTCTGTGTCATTAGCTTGCAGGCGGCTGGGTCCCGAGTCGAACCGACCGTCGCGCGCCGAAACTAGTCGTAAAATCTTGATACACACGCGTGAGATAATTGTTGTTTATAAAAATATGATTACACCTCAAAAGTTTTTTATAATAATAATTATACACCTGTAACCTTTGAATATTTCTTGTTTAATTGTCTGAATAATATCACTGTTGGAATTTAAAATTCAAATTACTCAAAAAATGGTATGTCCTTGGCCGTTTTTTTTACGTACGCAAGAGTAGGTATTAAATTTAAAATTCTGTCGTATTAATATGTAATAAGATCGTTCGAACTTGACATAATATTCAAAATATAGCAAGGTTATTTCAGTTTCGCAAATAAATTTTGACTTCAGCATTATGTATTAAAATAAAACACAAATATTTGAATAACATAACAAACTTCATCGATAAGAAATATTCATACTAATCAAACAAAAAATTACCAATTAATCGGTATAAAAACATTGCCTATTCCGTCAGATAGTGAAAGAAAATATTAGAAACGTATTTTTTCTTTGATCTCGTAAACAAAAATTAAGGGGATACAGTGATCTCTTGTGACGTCACTTACCAGTACCCTTTTTACTAGCAAGTGATGTTTCAAATATCCAACACTGCCAAACTTTAGTGTCTTTATCGTCCTTACTTTTTAAAAAAATGAATAAAAGAAAAATACGTAAGTGTTTAATTCTAGACAATACAGATTCATATTCTTAGATTTAATAAAATGCCTTATTGTATCAATATTACTTTAACCTTGTACTATACAATCCATGTACCTCTGGGTTGAGTTACGACAAACACTCGAGTCGGTCAAGTGTCAGGTCAAGCATATTGAAAGCTAAATATGTGCATACATCATACATTCATATGTGTTTATGTATGTGTAAGTATGTTCAATTCTTTGGTAAAACCTACAGTCAAAACGGATGTTAATGTTTCAATTTTTAAGTTACCATATCGTTATTTATTGCATAAATGATTGCATGTCTTTAACAAGTGGACACAATAGGTAGACCGCCTTAGACGAAGCGAACGAAAAAGTTAAAAAGTAAAAACTATCCCCCTCAAAACTTGTAAATCCCTAATAAATCCCTAGATTGAGAAGATCTAGAATTTTTATCAAACGTTGCCAAGAACACTCGCACATAATTACTAAACCGGGAGCTATGTTTCTACGGACAGTCTCGTCAAACTTTTAAAACCCTTTTTTGCGTTAAGGGCATTGGTTGAGGGTAAATAAGATGGATATATTTCAGCGTCAGGAGTTTTAAACTGGAAATACTCTTTCTTTGCCTTAGAGGAGGAAAATATGGGCTCAAAAATGAATAAATAAGTTATATTCCACTCACCATATCAAAGAATTTCTTATCCATGAAGGGCCTGATGAGCAACATTAGTTTGTCTAAAACTGGTTCCGTGTTCAGCACGTGGATCGCGCGCATACGAACCGGCATCGCTTCTTGGACGTATTGGAAGAATTTGCGAAGGGTCCTGAAAATATTATGATTTTCTAAATACATATTAAGGTGGAAAACTATTGTAGAAACAAACTGTATAATATTGTACTAGTAATATTCGAGCATCTTAGACAGACTACTATATTGAATTGGGAACCAATTCTGCTATTTACAATGGCCGATGAACGAATGGAAATTGGATTAAATTACACTATTCGTATTGTTCTAAGCATTTTTCGTTTTTTTTTTGGCGGATCACTCACTGTCCAAATATTGTATTAGCAAAATGCTTTAGAGAAGAAGAATAGTTTAAATTTAATCCAATTGCCATTCGTTGATCGGCCATTCTAAATAGCAGAATTGGAGCCCTGGATCCTAGAGGACAATCTTTGATCCTAATGCTTTAAAACTATCTATTTATATAATTTATGAATAAATTCTAATCTATGTAACAAAAATGGGGGATATCTCGTTTTAGTTGTAAGTTACTAAATGGTGTTTATAAATGTATGTAAATGTAAAACAACATTAATATAATTTTATTGATTGAAAAACCGGCCTATTAAGTTCAATGAACTGGAAATACACCTTCGATTTTTTACGTTAAAAACCCAAAATAAATGTTATGTCGAGACTTGATGAGGTCACGGATGATATAAGAAATGATTTGTAATGATTAAGCACTATATGGGACATTGATATTTTTACATCTTTTACCTTTGTCTATCCTTTTGAAAGCTATGAAAATATAAATATGTATACTAACCATCATATATTACAGCATTTTATTAAAAACGAATTATAACCTTTTTTTGCACAAATGAGAAACCATTTATAAAAAAAAAACTAATTCATTTATTACACTGAATGAATTCATCATAATCTTAAAGCATAGAACGTCATCAGACATTAAAAAAAGATAGTTATTTTAAAATAGACGGATTACCACATCATGGATTCACATTTGCAATAAAAACAAAGATTACAATAATAAATGAATACTTACGATAAACTAACTCTTGTAAGATGGCCGAACTTCACTCCACGCATATCAAACAGGAACATGTAGCCTGGCTGTGGGCCACGCTTCGTGAGACATAAATCTGTAAATAAATAAATAAAACATTAATTTATAACCCAAAAAACAAATAAATAAGATAAATTACCGAAAAGATCACATCTTGAGAAAAAACATACCAAAATGGTAGATTTTTTCAAGGAGCGCCATCATTGATTTTTCGCGGTATTGTTTAGGCTGAATGCCAAGATAATTTACGATACAGCTTTCTTATAGAGACTTCTTTTTATGTTTGAGTAAATAAAGATAGCGATGTCTGTAGATGGACAAAAACAAAAATCATCTAAATCTATTACGTACCACCTTTTGAACTGAAACTGTTGTAATCGTGGAAGAATGACTGTGGTCTGTGCCACGTTTGTTCATATGCACAAACTTTTTAAACAATAATTTCGAATACGTCTATCCCAAGATTGTAATTTTTGCGGCGATTTACACTATCTTAGCGTCTAGATGAGTGCTTTAGTAGAAACGTGCCAACGCTTCTTGCTTTAATACTATCCTGTCTTCAAAGGACTTGATTGTCTAATACGTACCAAAGTACCTACCTACTTTAATAAGCCCAAATTTCCAGGGGATTATTAACATCTTCTGATTCTGAATGTATTACCAGAAATTATTGGAACTTTCACGCATTCAACGATCTGCCGAACTTACCAAGTGACAATTCTCCAATAGTTAACGACAATAAAAAAGCTAAAACTTATAGACATGTCTTTTCATTCCAATTGGCTTATCACGTGACTTAGCGCTATCTTTTTTTATTTCAAAAACGACCCGCATTAGGAATTTAATCCTTGTGTCGCGGGGGTTTTCACAAACATTCAAGTCACATACACGAGACACCCATATATTTCAGCGTTTGTAAAAACACTATTAACACTTGGATATAAGGGCAGACATTTATAAACAAATACTGAGATAATGAAAACTTAAACATTTTCATAAGTATAACATAATTGAGAAACAAGGTGAGTTAGGTCCATGACGTAATGTTTTGATTTCACATAATCAATACCGCGCTATTCATAGACACTGGATGGTTTCGCACTGAACAGACGAGATCCTTTGTAGGTATTACCTGATGTCAGTACTTAGTTATGTAATAATATAATGTATCCTTCATGGTGACTAGTTTTTATAGTGTTCAGGTTATATTAGTGCATATATTTACTGTGTGACTGTCTTTCAGAGAAGTAACTGAAAGACAGTCACAACGATTTTGGAAAGAGTATTTGCAGAAGAACGCACATATTGAAGGCACTTTACATATAGTTAACAGTCATTAGTCAAAACGTTCGTTCAAATTATGAAAATTAACCTTCATTTTAATGAATGCTAATTTTTCTAAACATTTCATGGTGGAAGAGACATTTCTAATCATTCCACCAACACCCTTTTTCAATACAATTATGTTTATTTTATTTTAATACAGGACCCCAATTCTTATATGAAGGATTGTAATGCATTGCCATACACCGACACAAAAACGCGGATGACGTAGCACGGCGGTACAGGTTTAGTCAGTAAAAGTCTGACGCTATCCATTTCCTCCCCCTAGGGAGCGGGTGTCCATGAGGATTTCCCCGCCTTACCATAAAAAGGGCCCCAGTTCTGCTATTTACAATGGCTGTGTTTTGTCAAAATGCTTAGGAGAATACGAATATTGTAAAATTTGTAAACAGCAGAATAGGGGCCCATTCGTAACTGGCCACAAAGAATCTTTTTACTACACAATGGTAAGATTAAAAGGAAATTTTCCTTAATAATCAATAAACAATTACATAAATACTCGGTCGCGTCATATACTTACTATGTTATAACTTAATAAGCAAGTGACTAGTTTACCTTGGCTTTAGACAATTTGCGAGAAGGGAATATTTTGCAAGATGTTGCAAAACAACTGGGCCTTAAACCTTCACGTGGTTATGTTAATAAACAAAAGGTCTCTTAGAAAATCTATAGGCCGTCTACAGAGACACGAAAGTCGAGACAGACACGAGACATCTTGGGCCCCAATTCTATTATTTACAACGGCCGATGAATGAATGAAATTTGACTTAAAATGACAATTTTCGAATTCTCTTAAGCATTTTTCTACACAATAATTGTAAATTCAGTAAGGGATGGTACACCCAAGGTCAATACAATGAACTTCCAATTATTGTAGTGGCAAAATGCTTAAGAGAATAGGAATAATTTCAAATTTAATCAAATTGCCAATAATTCTTTGGCCGTTGTAAAATAGCAGAATCGGGGCCCTGTAGAAATGCTCGGTGGAATGGACTGACAAACAGGAACTTCGAGACGCTATGCTAGTTCTCTCGTTGACGGCTGTATCACGGTAATACTATCTATAGCTATATGTTTGTACTCGGCCTATAGTAATGAACAACAATATTAGCTTCATTTCATCTTAAAGCGACGAATTAATAATGACATGTGTCAGTAAATCACATTCCAACAATCACACTATTACAGTAATATTATAAATGTGAGTGTGTTTGTATTTTGTCTCTTTACGCCTAAACGGGTGGACCGATTTCGACGAAGTTTGGAATGGAGGAAATTCTTTAAAGGAGATAATATATGAGCAACTCTATCTAACATCCAAGCGGACGACACCGCGAACAATGGCTAGTAACACGATAAACACACCTTAGTAGATTTTTCTCTCTCTAATAAATCGAAGAAGGAAGAAGGAAGAAGGGTTATCTCAAGCTACCAATTGCTTCGATAAATCCCTCAATATACAAGCAGGTCTCCTGGAGCTACATTTACATGCGTATATTTCAAGTCTCTTTGATACTCTGACTTCAGTGTATAGTATATCTATTACAGGTAAGCGGCCCGCGACGATAAACAAGAACCCCGCCTAAACAAAAGTGCAAACCTTGAATATGTAGGGAAGTGAAGACTTAGGAACGTTTCCGATCAATAATTCAATTACTGTGATGGTATTTTCCACTCTTATACCGGAACATGGATTCATGAGAGATACATTTTGAATAATATGTCATTATTAGAGAGCTAGGCATTTAAAATTTTCGCAGATAATATATGTATTATTTTAGTTTCATGGCAAATAAAACTATATGTTCGACATTTATCGACTTAACTTGACACTGGCGTATGTTTGAAAGACCTAAAATTGCAATATTCAACGTAGGAATGTTATAGGTTCATGGGGCCTTAGTCTTACAAAGGACCAGTAAAGGTTATTGTCCTAGTTACGAAAGTACGTAGTACGCAGACAAAAGTCCACGGCGTTTAGTATTGCCATACTTCAACACTGCAATTTTACTTCGAGAGGTGTTGTTCGGTAGTCTTGTACCTCATAACGTTAATATACACACACAATATCGGTCCAATGACGGTACAACTTGAATAAATATAATTAACGCATTATTCTGTTTATTCTATACAACGGAAACGTAAACAATTTAATTTAATGATTGCACGGGTAGCCGAGTGGTTGAGGTCAACACACTGTTACGCGCGATGTGTCACGGGTTCGATCCCCGCTTGTTCTGAGTATGGGTTCTTTTTTGTACATGTGTCTTGAATGTTAGCGAAACCCTTCGCGATACAAGGATTAAATACCTTATATTTTTAAGAAAATATTGAGTAGATCGTTAATATGCACGTTATAAGCGATTGTTTCAACGCGTCGTGATTGAAAACTCATTTCATTTACTAGATATCGCTTATCAGTAGTCTGTTGTGTTATGAATGGTTAAGCCGAGAAATTAACACTTTTTCTTTATTGTGAAAAACTATTTTTTTTTTCTAATTTTAGAAATTAAAGTAGGTTATTCGACCAAAATAATATGCTTAGTGCATTAGACAGATTGCCATAAACTATTGGATACGTATTTTTTCATAGATGATGACTATGATGTGATTTAATATTAAGTATTTGGTAATTTGTCGGACGGACTATACAGATTTCTATTATAAGATTTAATCGAATACCCCATTGTCCAGATGAAGCGCTGACATTAGCACACAATGTATAATAGAGCTGACGATATCACTTAGTTAAGTAATAATAATAAGCTTTTAAAATTCATTTAAAATTAAATACTACTAAGTACTTTAGTATTTACACGGGAGGCTGAATCACTCATTATGACATTATTCTCAAAAAAAAAAACGAAAATTCAAGAAAATCCTTGAACGATACATGCGATATATTGGACTTGTATTTTTGAGGCAAATAATCAAATCTAGACATACTCGAGACTGCTTTTAGGAACGAAGCTAACATTTAATTAAGCTTATATTTAAATATCTAGATACTTGACACATAAAGAGGATATGAATGAAATAACATGGAATAGCTATTAACGCTGGAGTATTCCATACGAAAGAAAGTATCTATTTTATTAATCTGCTTCGTCGTTCCTTTAACGATCGTAACCGTATACTCAGTAGTTTTCGTAGATCACACAAATGCTAGTCCTATGCGGGAAGGATCAAACCCACGGTACGTCGCGAACAGTGGGTTACGGTATTAAAGTGATTTTAACAATCATTTCTGTGCTCATAATAGCCGTAGGGTGATCTTTTTTAGATTTGTAGATTTCTTGATAAATGGACTACTCAACGCAAAAGATTAGGGGTTTATTAAATCGTTCCTGAGATTTTCGCGTTCAACAAAATAAACTTACTCCGAAGATTTATTTAGTAACATTTAAAGGAATATGACACGTGACATTTCCATCACGAATTCACACACAACACTGCAAAGACCACTCAACAAGGGTTACATACAAAACATTGACATTTTATTTTATTTTTATTTGGGAAACGAACAGATATACTATAGTTAATAAAATACATACAAAATAAACAAACACATAAGCGACTATTCAATAAACTGACTGACGTTCTTTATTTAAAGATAATTTATAATTATTATTTACGAGCTAATTGACTGCACAAGGTAATGTTGCCTTTAATAATTAAAAGAAATGCTCAATAAATATAGCCGTGTACTCTGAATAATGTTTTACGATAGTATTGATGACAGAAACATAAAGATTCAGAGGGCATACTCCTGAAACTAGTTTGGGTCTTTTTTTGTTTTGGTTCTCGAGCCAATCCAAGATCGAGTACTGATTCAGTGTTTCCAGTAGTTCCAGCTCCTGCCACTGCATGAATTGGCGCTAGAGTCGGGTCCCAGAGTACGAACTTGAAGTTGAACTCCATTCGATTGATACAAAACTCGATTTCTTCGAGATAATTAAAACATCATTTTCATTGGCCTAGCCTTTTCCCAACTATGTTGGGGTCGGCTACCAGTCTAACCGGTTTCAGCTGAGTACCAGTGTTTTACAAGAAGCGACTACCTATCTGACCTCCTCAACCCAGTTACCTGGACAACACGACACCCCTTGGTTAGACTGGTTGTCAGACTTTTCAAGCTTCTGACTACCTGTAAAGACTATCAAAGATGTAGGAATAACAGCCGGGACCCACAATTTAACGTGCCTTCCGAAACACGGAGGAACTCGCTATGACACAGATCTCCCATCTACGGGCCAACGCGTCAAGCATAGCTTAACCTGTGAGCGTTTCACTTATACGGTTATAGCTTAGCCACGAGCTCCTCACGAGATAATTAAAACAAATATATCAAAATTAGCATCAATTATTATAAGATTATTAGATAAATACGAACGTATGAATATCTACGAAAACGAAACAGGTAAGAATAGTTAAAAAGATTTAAGTATTATAATTATTTTTGAATATTTCCTTCCAGCCTTCCTGCTAACTCTTATTTTAAATGCCCAACAGGGCCCACAATGCTGCAATTCTCCAAAAATAATGTAGGTATATCCTTATGTACCTACCACTTAAGTGCACTTTGTGGAATGCAATAAACGTATTGAGTATTGAGATTGAGATGGAACAATGAATCTTATAAAACATCCTACCAATACTATAAACACGATGTGTGGATGTATTGTTTGTTACTCTTTAACACTCGAACAGCTAGATCAATTTTGATAAAATTTTATATGGAAGAATTTTATACCCTGAATAAACACATAGGCGATCCTACTCTTTCAAATGACGGACAATATTTTTGCAGCTTTAACCGTCTTCTACAATGCCAATTAGCCATACGTTGGGATCGAACTTGCACCTCGTGTGTACAATACATATACTATGTAGAACCGCTGGGCCATCACCACATCGACAACACATGTCCACTCAGAACCCAATCAAAGAAATATATTTGTTTTACATATTTTCCACAAATTCAGTAAGAATTTAAAGTTTGCCTTTTAGAATAAATAATAAACAACTATACTCTTGCGGTTATATGCAGTAACCGTGAATGTCAATTTAAATGCATTAAATATTTAATAAATACACAAAATGAAAAATACTTCACATTTTTATATTAATAACAACCTTAGTTCAAACGAATTAGGTCCAAATTTCAACACCTTTTTTACCTAAATGTGTCCTAAACATTTTCATTTTATTTTTTTAACAAGTTTACCTCATTTTCGTAATATACCTGCATTAACCAACATTGTATGCTAACAAAATTTAAACCCTGTTCAAATTGACGAACTGAGTTAAAATGTTTGTTACATATAAATATTGACTCGACCAGTTTAACATGGTTCAATATTTATTTATTAATTAGCACAGAAATGTCCCAAAATGAAGGTGAAACGTGTTTTTCAAAGCGTCAACATTTAATATAAAAACCCCCGCATAACAAACCATCTTTACTAAGAACAAGATGTAGTAATTGATACTCTCGCTTGACAATCAGATGACCATATCCCATTTTCCCATCACCAGATTCTTTATCCAACGAAACGAAGAACACTATTGATTAAGTCTATAATAATCTATTGCAGTGCGCTTTCTTTCTCTTTATTTTTTTTTCGGTAGTGGATTTGCGGTAGGATACCATAACAGAACTTTTCTAATTCAAAGGCTTGAGATATTATGAAATGTAAAGGGATGTTTATGTCACCAGCAATTTATGAAAAATGTAAAATTGCTAACATTTATTACGAAAGCATCAAGGTCCAGAATAGTAACACAAAGCTATTAAACTAAAATACAATATTGAGTCCGATTTTAAGTTTTACAACGAACCCATATTTCGAACATCAACAAAATATCGATGCCAAAATCAATTCAACCTTGTCGTGCCCATTTTAAGAATGAATTTCTTCGATATATTGATCAAAAGGAGTTCAGAATGATTCATCCAACCAATATTGGCGAGGTTAAGTTGTAAATTGCAAAACATATTAAGGTTGACTCTAGCAAAGACAGAGATATATTTTGTAATAATTTTCTCGTCAAAGACGTGACGTAGACGTACGTATTTTAAATCAACAGCATCGCTTTATGGTGTGCGTAGTCTAAGTCAAACTTAAAAGATGCAACGGTTTACTCACGCGTATTTATCGGGATTAACTGTGTAGTTTAACTAAAGACTTTAGACTAAAATACGTCTTGCGACCGCACCGCTAAGTCAGCATGATTAAGGACTTCGGTTGGGTCCGAAACTAGTCGGACGATTCCGATAAATACGCGTGAGTACAACGTTGCATCCTTTCAGTATGAATTATGATCACTAAAGTTGATATAAAAAACTAAGAACGCATCCCTGGCAGATATGCAACCTCACACACAGTACACAGCTTTTTAAAGTAGTTTTAATAATTAGGAATCCTAACTTTAAAGCATAAATGTACGATATAATATATGTAGGACAAGGCTTATTTTATAAATGCTGAATAATAAAAATAAAAGTTAACAAATCATCAAAGATGGCTGTCATTTGACATTTGAACCTATCAATACTAAAGTATTGTGAGCCAGACGGCATTAATATCTTGAATGAAGAGCCAAGAGCAATTCGCATACCTACTTATCCATTTCATGTTTGTATGTAAGCCCACTTGTTTAAAAATTGGTCAGAAGAATTTAATTTCAATTAATTACTGTTATGTTTAAGACACTAATTAAAGCAGTCATTGTAAGAAACATCAACTTAATGATCTGGCTAACAATAATCTTTTGTTCGCAAATTTTAAAAATATCGGCAATGGTGAAATTAAAAACGATTATGTAGGTATGATTATCGTAGATATAAACTATGAAAAACATGCCTTAGATATCAATGATTAAATATTTCGACCAGGTTCGGAAAGGTTATCTGAAGTAGTGGAATCCGATAAAGAATTTTAGCCTGACCCCCAGGATTAGGGAACGGAGGATCTCTCTTATCCACAAAGAGTCTGTAAGGCCCATCTGAGTTTTTCAGAGCAGAGGAAATCCATGTACGATTGATATCCAAAAAATGGTAAAAATACTCACCCACAGTCATGAAGAGTAGTTTGCAGCCAGACTCCAAGTTGTACTTCGATGGCTCCGTGTCATGAAGCCGATGGTAGATGATGTCGTAGCCCTGGCAAGACTTGCCGGGGAGAACGGAAAACTCCCTAGAAAAAAGAAAATTAAAATGAGAAAATCCCAGCTAGCGAACTTAAATAATTTCTTCTCATTCATTTTTGAGACGATTAAAACTAAGTCGAAATCAATTCATCCGTTTGATAGCAACGGTGCTAATATATACTATATATTCATACTATATAATATTCATACAATATTCATACTATATAATATTCATTACAAAGCAATTAATTATGACTTAAAACAAAAAAGGTAGATGAAGAAAGTATTATAACTTTTTCCTTCATAAATAATCAAGCTGGTTAGCTGAAACGGCGTCGGGTTTTAATTATTAAGACGATACTACGCCTGTAAGAGTACTCTTGACATTTATGGTCTTAATCTCATTATTTATAGGTCTTGGAGGTAATGAAGATAAAGCTAAAGTACACCCATTTATATGTTGTACTATGTTTAAAATAGTACAACCAGTAGAGTTTGAGCAGTAGAAAAAAAACGTCACAGAGTAAAACTTTCTTATTGTGTCTTTGACATTGAGAAGTGTAGTATAGTCATATAATCGATTTTCAATCTTGAATACGTTAATAAATGTTTGATAGACTGGAAATGCAGTTAACACTTGCTCAGGATATGAAAAAAATGCTTTTGAAATACTTCGGAGAATAGGTCAAAACCTACGCCCACAAAAGCTGCTTAGTACTGAGCATGAATTATCCGAATCAGTGAGCTTATACGTTACATAGACTAGACACACACTCAGATCAAAATATGCCTCTATCATACAAAATGCAAATATATTCAGCTATGCTTAATATTAAAAAGCTTATGACACACAAGTTTCAAGTTGAGAACGTTTATAAGCCGAGGCCTTGAAACAAGGTCGCCAAAAGTGGTTCGTTAAAGCACTCCGGACAAGGCCTAGAGCGATGCCAAAAGTATGAAAATGCAGGTAAATGTAGTATATTGGATGTCAAAGACAAAAGCTACAGTAAAATTCTGCGACACTGGTCAAACCAATTCTATGTATTGAACTGACGAGTCGAAATCACGATACTTGTTTATTGAAAAGAAATGTTCTTCAAAATCATTAAAAGTTTTATATTCCAATGTGAGGCAGTATTGTTAACATCGTCAGGGATCTACAAATATGAAATTTCCAAGAGCGCAAAGAGCATCCACGGCTCCAATTTATTGTATCGACAAGTCTAAGTCACGTCACTAGTCCAAAAGCATAATTAAATTCTAAAGATAGCATAGTTAAGACCACATTAGACCTTGCCAAAAAGTAAGAAAATCCAGGTAAAGGGATAAATTCAAAGCCAAATCTCACTGTCCCCGAAAGGGCAGAATCAAATATTTAATTTGCCTAATTTATTTGGGAAAAGGTCGGCCCGTTTTCCTTTTGTTCATTTAATGTTTTTTTGCTTTGCGATGCCTTTTTTCTGGTGTTACCTTTTTGCCAATTGGCAGAATTGTCTTAGGTACTGTCGGTATTTGCTTTTAAAAGACAATCCATTTAAAATAGTATTGAATTAAGCGTAATATGTTTATTGATACCTAAAATGCATAATATAGTTAAGTATTTTATTGTTTAACCATTTAAACCGTTAAAACGTTTGAAGTAGGCAACAAAACTTTGAGGAAATTAAAAAAGCCGGTAAAAGGACTTTATAAAACTTAAAAAATGACCTACTTAGACAAGAGATCCATTGCCTAGGTATCTCATTATTAATGTAGAATACTCTTAAGACAGGTTGTTTACTCCTAGGCAGACACTTTGTGACTACATTGTAACATAAATTATATTACCTGCGTATTTTCCATACCGGTACAATTTACTCAGAATCATGAGAGTACTTGTGTTTTATTATTCCCATACTTTAATGAAATGATTCAATTAGTTGAGAAATACATTTAGGTATTCACATTAAAATTACATGGAACAACAATTTCTGGAGTAGTCAGATGATTTTTATCAAGTCCCACTGCTGGGCAAAAGCCTCCCTAAAATCCATCCACGACTATCTGTTCTGGGCCAGTTGGAACCAGTACACTTAAGTTAATCTCATTAATTCCTCCACTACGTCCCTCATTAAGCATCTTTAGTGGCAGCTTAAAACTTTCTCAAAAGTATATCTATCACCTTGAACAAGTTACGACGAGACCTTAATGCGACTTAAATGTAAATGCCATTTTATTAGGCCCTAAATGTCACCAAGAACCGAGAAGTGACGTCAATGGCTCTAGAAAATTGTGACGCAGATTCATTTCGCATAAATCTCCGTGTATTTACGTTCACAGTTTCCAGTTTATTATATTACGTCATTTAAGGCTTAATACCTAGATCTTTAACTGGATAAGACAGTTTAATCGAGAGCTTTTTGTGACCCCTCTTTAGACGCCCAAATGTTGCCTATATTCAAAAAATTGTGACTCGTTGTGTTTGTCATTTTCAAGCGGGATACAGGGACAAACTTACATTTAGACCGACTCTCAGCTAAGTGGCGTTTTTTGATACATCTGTGATGTGTGATCACATATAGGATAGAGGCTTTATAAATGTACGTCATTACAAGTCAAACGAGTTCTATTTATAGAAGCAATAGAGAAGAAATCGTTGCGAGTAGATTATTGGTAACGACCCTTCGTTTTACAGAATTCGACAATAAAATATGGCTGATTAGGTGCTGAAAATGTAGCTTTGCTTTCCATTACACAATCCTTCCCAACATTTCCCTCTTTCATTTGACATTCAGAATTAAGGGCGGAATAAAAAAAGTAGCATGAAGGAGGTAGGTTCCGCCCCAAAAAAATTAGGATCCATTTTTAGGTGATCATCTAAAAAGAGCAAACTTTGACATAGTTTACGTAAGATCTGCAGAACTTTCAACCAAAGTTCTTTTTACCAAACGAAATGAATACGGTTACCAAACCGAGAATACACAAAAGTCATCCCCAATTTAATTTGCCATTTTCGTCTACAATGTCTATACACATTTCGGCGTCTGAAAGTCCCACCCGCCAAGTCTGGCAGAAACTTCGGTAACTAAACGCTGTAACAGGTCAATAATGTGTCCTATTAACAACCAGTAACCTATTTGCTTTACTAGTCTAACGCTGACTTAAAGAATTTCTTAAAATTAAGGTATGTCGCGAACGCCAAAGATATTTTTGATTACTAACTACAAAATAGTACCTAAATATAAACTTGATTGTCTGAATGACACTTTTACATAATATTGATCACTATTGTGCCTTCTATGCATAAGGAACGGTAAATCTTAAGTCTCCGTTTAAGCTGACTACGGCAAATCTAAAAGAAGGGTTAGGTGACTTGCGAGCTCAACGAATTTGAGACTTTATTAGTCTCAAATTCTCAAAGATACGGTAAGGAAAAAAAATCGCCAAAAAGCTTACGAATAACAGTAGAATTCTTAATTTTTGTACCTAATACTAATTGACAATTCCCAGTTGTGAAAGCAAGATACCAATATCCGAAGAAAAGCAGCATCTCCATCATCTTTACCAAAACCGGCCCTGACAAAGTGAATCAAAACTGTCAAAAATTTCTTACTGACAATACTATAAGAATCTTGGGTTTATTGTTCACATACTCATTCTAAAGAAAGGAAAGGAAAAAGAGGGAAAGCAAATAGGCCTCTTATAACAGAATTCAAGTGATAGTTCCAACCCTTGGAGCATAACAAATGTTATATTTACCGACCCTACTTCTACCCCGAGGCGTGATATACAACAGACTATATTATTATTTTATGCTCAGATTTCGTATTTTTTTGTATTATTTGGGGTCTTTCTAAGCACATTGGACCGGTACAAGGTGAAAACTAAAATTTTCTAGGCGGCTTTTAGAAATGCAGGAAGCGATAATGTTTGTTTTCAAACTTCGGATTGTTGTAAATGGTAATAAGAAATACTAAGTATAACAATACTAATATTATACATTTGAATTATCTTCTTGTCTGTATCTGTTTCTTGGGAGAAACTCAATTTAGTTCAGACTCCTTCAATTCCTAGTCAATTCAAAGGCTTATTTAGGATATCCAAGGTTTCGACTATGGTCTTCAAAATCTCGAGGACGGACCAATGTTGCGAGGAAATTGAAACAGAGTTAACGAAAGATCCAAAACGAAGACCGGACCGATTTTCTGCAGTGGGATTGTCATAAATCGTTTTTACGCAATAATACGTACTGGCGTTTCGATGCGGAAGAACCGTCAAGTATGAAATCGGTTTATGGATTAGGTCTTTGTCATTACTTACTGAACGAGTTTAGAGGAGATTTTGTGATTTGGATGCTAAATACCTTATAATCTGAAGTAACACAAAGGTATTTTTTCATCCCGACAAATCCTCTACTCACCACAAACCTTGCGTGTGAAACCGTAGAACACAGCTACAATATTGGATGTTCATTTAATTTAAAATTGTATAAATGTCCCAAAACGTAATGGAAAATCAAGGATGTTATGGTAAATAAAATAATCCTTTTACAGCGGGCAAAATAACTGTCTGCGTGGGTTGGTGGGGGCGAAATGAGCAGTAAGTAAATAATTAAGTGGAGGAAGGGGAGGAAGGGGAGGTGCTTTCGTATTCTCAGTCTGTCTGTGTTTTGGACTGCAAATTCAAGTCTCATGTATGCTAGTTAAACTTGTTAGATTTGTTAGAGCAGAGACGTCTCCGGAAGCACGTGACCTTACTGTACCACATTTAGCTTTACTCTTTAGGAGTTAATTTATAACTATCATATAGTTTGAAGAAAACAACAGAAATGGGTGATGATGATTTACTTAATGAGTTATGAAACATACAATTCAGTCGATAAAACTGGCAGAATTTTAAATTCAATCATATAACAATGTTATTTTTTAATCTACATACAGTATTTTTAGGAAGAACTTCAGTCATAACATAGTCATACATATTACATTGAAAATAAAATGTATATCAACATTCGTTATTAATATTGATAGAACGCAGCACAAATAAAAACCTTAGACGAAGGAGTTACATAGTATATTATGTGATTTGAAATAAATATAGCGGTTATCCAGTCATAAAAAAAATCATTTAAATATTTATAAGGACATATAAAACATAAACAATATTTATGTGTTTAAGCTAGGTCATCTTAGACAAGGACTAACCGAGTCGTTCGCGCCCTTTCTGTCCCGTTCATTTTGTGTCACGAAGCTTTCTACATTTTCATCAAGAATTTCGCGACACGTCTTCGTCTCTTCTGTTCGTCCTTATAAATCGTAAATCAAAGATCTCCAGAGACATGTCACGTACGAAATGTTAAAATCCAAGCCTTGAACCTCTTCACGGTCGTTTGGCAAAATGTTCAGGAATATTATAATAGACAGGATGACGCAGGATGTTTCGTTTGGAGGGAATCGTTCGAGTTCCTTTTTATGGGCATCATAAAATGCTCATATAATATGTGTGTACCACATTTCCAGGGGTCCTGAAATGGACTATTAACGACATAATGAAGATTATCGATGTCTTGCATTGTCCCGACTGTCAGAATAAGGATGATGACTGAAAATATTAGACAGGTTCGCTAGCTGACAATACAAATTGACAAAGATAAACTACCTTAAAGTATAGGAGAGGGGCGCTTGTGACGTAATGCTTTCGCAAAATTTATACACAAAAATGACGTCACGCATAAGTTTCATTCGCTGTTATTGGATTAATTCAGGGGGAAAAAGGAAGAATATCATCCATTATAATGCATTACGTAAGTACAGTGGCTACGTAAGTAAAAAATATGTCATTCTTATTAGCTATGACTATGACTAGGTCATTCAGACAATCTGTGAACCTCATAACCATAATTTATTGAGTTACAAAATGGACAAAATACCTTTCAAATGGACAGACAATCTGCAATTCGACTGCACGCCGACTCCAAAAAACCTTGTGAAAAACAGGTCTGTAATTTTGCAGACAGTGTAATAGGGTCTGTTAAGTCTATTATATACGAGGCAAACTTGATACCATTTAGTCGGGCGCAATTCCAACGAGCAGAGTCAGACTGTTAATTAGGTACAGAAATAAAAACAGAAACACTGTTACCTTTGACCTATGAGAAAGGCTTAGGTTGGATTAAAACTACCTAAGTTTCTCATAGCCGTCGACAGTATTAATAGTATTTTAGTCTCATTTTGTCGCTGTTACTTTGCTAGCAAGAGAGAGAGGCAAGAAAAATGTTGAGTTTCAGTATTCGATGTAGTAATAAAAGATTTTCCCATACTGTCTGGAAGGCTGGTCTGTGTAGCTCCAAAATACGGACGGATAGGCGAATGATAAAGTCACCTTCCTTCAAACCAAATGACTGCTAGTATTTGTTCAACTTCGCCACCAAAATGCAGGCAAATTAGTAAGCATAAAAGACTTAATTAAGAACTTTCAAAAGCCACATACTTTCTTTGTGTTCCTGTGGTTTTGTTCTGTTAACAAATGTGAAACTTTCGTTGCGGCGAATGCGCCAGTGACCCCAATAGGTCGCATTACATTGCGTCTAGTAATTACCACCCACTGGATCAATAGGCGAACATCCCACCCTGTTTACAGATTAAATGGCTATCAGGAAGTTAGACAGGAAATGAGAAATGGACATAAGTATAGTTGTTCAACAGTTTTTAACTTAGGCGGGTTGATGTTGTGCTAAATCGTATGTAGGAACGACGGACGGAAGTTCGCAGCATAGGCATAGAGAGGGACTGTAAGTTTGTGTAGTAAGAATACAGGTACGCACTGAAGCTTTTTCGAATTCATTTTTATATTACAAGGTAATTATCACTTGCTAGAAACGGTACATTTCAATTCTTTCAAAGGTCTGTACGTGGTTAATATTTATACAAAAAAAATAAAGTATAATGTAGAGAGGAATAGACATTTTAGAATATCACGTGGATAAGAACCGTTGACGACTGATTAACATAGTTACATATACAATATCTTTTTTTCGGGTGATGACAGTACAGACAATTTAAGTTCCCAGGGGAAATCTAAATAGTACACGAAAAAACAGGCTGTCGTTGAAAGCGAAAAACTGTTCTATTACCAACAATTTCATCCCTCGAAAGCAGTTTTTGTTTTCTTACATTCCCATTAAATACAATCTATACAGAAGGTTGCCTATCTACTTGACAGTTTATCTGAAACTGTTTCTGATCCAATAACACTCGATTCCACTTCAACCCCAATTTCGGCACCATTATTAAAATGAATCAAACACATTTTCCCATCGTCGATCTACCCTTTGTAGAAAAAGATACAAGAAGGACAACGACCGGGAAACAAACATATTTTCCAGTTAACCCTATTTATTTGTATACAATGGAAGACATATAAATACATTTATACATACATATGCTGACAGGTCAAATTGATTTCGGATCGCTATTGTATTGAAAATAAACCGTCACGTGATATTAACATTCAAACTAACAATGACATGTTGGCAAGATTGCTAACGCTTAGATTATAAGAAAAACGAGCATTATTATGATGAAATGCTGACAGCTTCTGTAACAGATCGTGAAGAAAGGAGGGTAATGTACATCCGCATTGCTGTATGCATTTAGCTAATCATGGTGGAAATGGTAAACAAGACATTCAACTTTCAAACTTAGCAAAACTTGCAAAAAAGATAACAAAGACACAGAAGAGATTTCGCGGTAGTTTGCGGCAGCGTTCCTGCTTGGCCCCAACTATAGGGAATGGGGAAGCATTCCATTTTTAGCTTTACCCACTTTCCCGGGGGCGAAGGAAGTGCATGAGGATTTCCAATATGTAAAAACAAAGATACAGAAGAGATAATTGAGCTCATCACACAAACATTTTTCCTGGTTAGGAACTAAAGTCACAACTTCTAGTAAAGCACACAGGGCCACCAACAACTAGACCAATAGGTCAGCCAAAGTGTCGATTATCGACCCTTTACGATACATTACGACAACATTACGATCCCGCTTATAAATATTGGTGGGATTTGTTCGAATATTTTGAAACATATTATTATTTAACACGCTTGTTGCAAAAAAGAGAGTAATACTCTCTTGTGCAGTCTAGCAAAAATAGCCTGTGTAGTGCTTTACCAAATTTCATCACAATTGGCCAGACAGTTTAAGGGCGACGGACGGGCCACAGACTAATGCACAAATGTCAATCAAACACCCAGATCCCTTAACTCAGAGCTCATTAAGACCCCAAAACCAACACTGACTATCATTGGTATAATTTAAGACCGAGATATATTACATCACGTTCAGCCACAAACCGAGCCATTCGGGATATTGATGGGTAACACACGTTCGGATAGTTTATCGGGAGATAAATCCCTGTGAATTATACTGTTCAGTTCGACAAAGTTACATATTAATCTTCAGTCCAGTCTGAAGTAACGAAATCCTGTTTGTTCCGCTACTGACAAGTTGTTTTGGCGTTTATAAAGCATAACAGATTTATACAAGCAGGAATTGATCAATTAGTACGGTAAACAGGACGATATTAGTAATAAGATAAATTGGGTTTTAGGTTATTGTAGCGATGCTGTAACGCATTTCGCCATTGCCACTAATATATCAAAGTTCTTAGTTGAACAAACATCGGATTTCCAACTGAAACGGGGATAGATAGATATTTTTGGATCAATAAAGATTTGCTTATCAAGGATTTAACTTTAAATAATGAAGAAGACAAATCCAACGAAGATTTAATTAAACAAACTATTAAATACTAAAACAAAGCCAACATGACATCTATAATTAGACATAATCGAAACGCACAAAAAACACTCAACACAAGCTTGAAATTGGCAACATCACATAAATTCTCATAATTTAAACCTAACTGGTTTAACTTGATTAAAACCACGATTTTTGAAACTCAGATAAATCAGCCAACGGCCCTCGGATAAACGTTTTTTAGCGCAGTGCCTCAGTCGCTACTTAAACCATGACCTTTAAACATTTCGTAACGAACGATTAATATTTGATGTTTTAGGCTCGGTTTCGACATAATTGCGAACGTGACGGTATTGATAGTATTGTTTAGCGACTTAGTTCTCATGTCATTAGAGTTTTTAAATCTGTCGTTGTGTATGTGGTAGGTAACACGACATGAAAGTGTATCTGCATATACCATTTACCTGATTCCTTCGCACGAAACTAGCCTCGGATAGCCAAAGATCGAGATAGATGGAAGGATAGAAGGGAGGTTTTGCCCTGCCGTGAGATACTAATGGCTGATAATACTCTGAATATATGGACTTTTAGTTTTTTAAATATTGTTCTGTACCTCATCAATATGAAAACTGATGTGAATAATCTTCCCATGTAAGACTTTTTTTCTTTGACGATAAAGTTCTGTTGCTCTAACCTCCGCATAGATATTAGTGTCATCATCATTGGCAACTTTTATCATCCCACTGCATAACGTTAGTTTCCTCCCCTTCGTACTATCTCCGTCTCGTCATCCATTTTGATTTGAGATAGTACCTACTGGCTTAACGATATAGTATACCTTGGCGAAGCATCAAGGCTTTTGGATGAATTTATCGTTTTCGGCAAAGCTGTCTAGATCCAACCGAAACTTCGCAATGTTTAAGGCAAGTTTACATTGTAAATTGACTGGAGTTGTCTTGACATTACGAGTAAGGCTACATTTCATTATTATGTAAACTTAAATACACACTTTACGCAACATAAGAGGTATTAAAATTTTACTTTTGTAAAATTCGTGTAATTTTAATGCTCGGTCATCATTTTTTCAAAGTATTGCATGCTAAAGTCTAATGCCCGTCTCATTGCCCATTCAATACTTTGATATCATCTTAAATGCTGAGTTCCTCAAAGATACTGCTTGCTTAATGGCGTTTTATCAATAAAGTTGCAATATTAGTGAGAAATTTCCTCATTACCATTGACTATCAAAATGTCAGTAGCCCACACATTGGTTACTTATTACGAAGTGAAAGCATTTAATGTTTCCTTATAAAAACTTGCATTCCTTGACCTTTCGTTGACCAATTTAATAATTTCGTCAATTATAAACGGATCCGATTCACATATTTTGACGATTTCCGTTAAATTAAGGTCATATTAAAGGAAAACAGAAATAGAATCTTAAATGCTTAGGCTTTGATGATTATTCATGTGAATGTGACTGACTGGCCGACCCTTGGTTTCTAAATGGATGAACGTTTTAATTATTGTCGAATCCAATGATCACGATTGCGATTTTAATAAAAGCAGCCTATGAATTAGTTGTTAGGAAAAAAGCCGCCGATCAGAGGACTCTCTAACATAAAGATGAAACACTAATACCGAAACAACACGGACATGAGGTATGAGCGGTGGTAACAGGTGTTTAGCTACCACTTGCGTGAACAGTTCTTTTAGAAATAAATAAACCCCCGTTTCGAGTCAATCATTTTTTTATGAAATAAGGGGCAAACGAGCAGACGGATCGACTGATAAGTGATTACCGCCGCCCATGAACATCAGCAACATCGGAGGAGTCACAAAAGCATCACTGGCTTTTTTAGACGATGCTACGCTGTACTTTTGCAAGTGGACACACGATAAGACGTTTAAAAATACGGTTTACGTCCAAAAATTTTTTTCTTCACTTTTATTTAAGTTTCCGCTTGACAAAACCTGCTAGTTTTACTACGCTTTGCACATAAACATGGGTACGTACGCAGAGGGACCATAAAACATTAAATAGGTCACTATTCGAGCTCTTTGGGGCTTACACAAACACAGTCACCGATAGTAGCTTTAAACGAAGTTTGTAGTAATTATCTTTTGGGTCTCAAATGTTGATATATTACGATTAAGTTGAAATATATGGGTATCGGTACCTAAGCTATTGAAAAGAAGAGCATTCTCTTTGGTACTGATAGTTGCTGTAAGGTGTGATTGTAAATAATAGGACCCGATACATATCTCAATACTGGGCAACGGCCTCTTCCCATATAGGTTTAGGTAGGTCAAAATTACCATCTTTGATAGACAGCTTTCGAGGTTTTGGCAAAGACAGGACCGCTGTTCGATACAAGTACGACAAATTCCCATAGGTAAGTAAGAATATTTTTAACTCACCGGCCTAGCCTTTTTCCCAACTATGTTGGGGTCGGCTTCCAGTACAACCGGTTTCAGCTAAGTACCACTGTTTTACAAGGAACGACTGCCTATTTGACCTTCTCAATCCAGTTACTGGGGCAAAACGATACCCCTTGGTTAAACTGGTTGTCAGACTTACAAGCTTCTGATTACCTGTAACGACTGTCAAATATGTATGAATAACAGCGGGGACCCACAATTAAACGTGCCTTCCGAAAAACAGAAAATTTTTAACTCTTTAACAAAAAACAATACAATAAAAGTCCCGTTTATTTGAATTGGCGAGTCCTAGAAATAATATTACGCAGTTACTGCCCTCACAATTCCAAGCACTTTCCACATGAATAACATTGAATTATTATTGCGGGTGGTTTCCATTGTAAATTCAATTTTGTTTTTTTAAAGCGAAGCGTACCTAAAAGAGTTTTTATTTAGTTTTGTTTTTCTTCTTTTTTGTTTAATATGCATATATTTTAATTACTTACGTTAAACAAGGGTTCAAGTAATGTAATTAAAATTAATGATACAGTATGTGCTAATGAGTATATTTTTATTTGTGTCTGTTATTTTTAAGTGTGTATGTTAATCAGTCTCTTCAGATAGCATTGCATCTTAGAGCTAAGTATTATCGTTTACAATTCATTAAGGTAATATAACTAAATTTGTCCTATAATTTGACTGACAAGATTTAACTATTCATTAGAACTTCACTGCAGCTACAAATAGTTATATAATTAACTAGCTGTTGACCGCGACTTCGTCCCCGTGGGTAGAAGATATAAGTTATGATTTATACCTACCCATTTTTTGACATTTTCCTTTGTATGTTCGCTCCTCTTAGTCGCAGCGTGATGGTTTATAGCCTAAAGCCTTCCTCGATGAAAGGTCTATTCAACACAAAAAGAATTTTTCAAGTTGAACCAGTAGTTCCTGAGATTAGCGCGTTCAAACAAACAAACTCTTCAGCTTTATATATATAATAATAATAATAAAATTTATTTATTTCCAATAAGTGTATACACAGTTACAGATATATCTTAGGCTATATTTGTAAATACAAATGAATTAGACAACTGTAACCGAACTAGGCAGAGCCTGTATTTCGGTTATCAGTGCCAAAAACCCCTCAAGTATTATTATAATTTTAATAGCCATCAGTTAGAATTATACAAATAAAAGGTATAACATTTTTGCAAGTCTAGTTTTTAAACTAATTTAAACAATATTATATTTACTAAAGGTATGTGTGTGTGTGTGTGTGTGTGTGTGTGTGTGTGTGTGTGTGTGTGTGTGTGTGTGTGTGTGTGTGTGTGTGTGTGTGTGTGTGTGTGTGTGTGTGTGTGTGTTAGCTGTGTGTACGTAGGATAAGTGAGTGTGTGTTTTGTTCAGAACATTGTCGATGTTTTATGTAATGATTAAAGTGGAATATATAAGAGTAGCTCAGTTTCGTCATAGTTGAGTTTCTGTAGATATTGGTATATTTTCTTCTTGCATTGAGCCTTTGTGAGTGGATAAATATTTAGTGTTTTGTTTAATTTATTATAGATATAAGGGCCTATGAAGTTGGAAAACCTAGTGCTGAAGGTTGTGGCAGTGTGGGAGAATCTATTGCATATCATATAATTTCTACGTTTTTGCATAAATTTTGGATTAAAAGTTAATTTGCTATGTTGTAATAGGACGATGTTAAGTAAAAACAACTGCCTCACAGATAGAACATCACACAACTGGTAAAGTAATACAGTAGGAAAATAAAAACTCTTGAACAGACAAACTTTCAATATAGCACGTTGGGCGACTTCAATGGACTTCATTGTGGTTTTTGCTGCTCCACCCCATGAGGAAATGCAGTACATTATAAGTGACTGACAAAGAGCATAATAAATTCGTTTCAGTAACTTAGGTTCCGTGATATGTCTAAGATTTTTGAAAATGTAGATTAGTTTTCTAACTCTACCACATAGTGCTTTTATGTGCTCTTTGAAGTTAAGGTTGCTATCAATTGTAACACCAAGATATTTAATTGTTTCCACCTGTTCCAGAGGATCACATTTACAATTTTGTTCAGAGACACATATGTGCGGTATAATATTTAGAGTGTTACTAATCTGTTGCATATGCCTAATGCTGAAACAAATGTACCTGGTCTTGTCTGTATTAAGAGTAAGGATATTAGACTTCAGCCACTTTCCAACCTTGTTGAAACCTAGTTGTGCAGCATCAAAGGTATCATCCCATGTGTCGGCAGAAAAAACTAGAGCAGTATCATCTGCAAACGAGATAATCTTGCCATGAGTGATATTGAGATTGGTGAGTTCATTTATATAGACGAGAAACAAAGTAGGACCCAGGATGCTGCCTTGTGGTACGCCGTGTGTCACTGGCAGATATGTACTATGGTACTTATCCACTTTGACACACTGAAAACGCCCAGTCAGATAACTCTCAAAAAGTTCTAACTGCTTGTCTCTGACTCCGATCCGCTCAAGTTTTTTCAGTAAGATGGAGACAGAAATTGTATCAAACGCTTTGGCTAGATCTAGGAAAATAGCAACACATTTTTTCCCTTTATCCAAGTTTCTATTTATATAATCAACAAGTGAGTTTACAGCTTGTTCGGTGGACATTCCTTGCCGGAATCCATATTGGTTTGCTGAGAGTAAATTATATTTTTCGAGATAGTTGATTAGTCTAACATTTATTATTTTTTCTAAGATTTTGGATAAGGATGGTAGAATAGATATTGGCCTGTAGTTGTGAATACAATTTCTGTCCCCACTCTTATAAATTGGACGCACCTCCGACTTTTTTAGGGAGTCAGGAAACACTCCAGACTGTAGACATTTATTGAAAATTGTGGTAAGTGGCTGAATAAGAACATCCCTGTTCTCTTTAAGAAAGTAACTACTAATTTTGTCACATCCAGGAGCGCAATCCGATTTCAGACCTAGTATTAGACGTTCAATTTCTTCTTCATTAGTGTCTGTTAATAAAAATGAATTAGATTGAGAATTATTTATTTTTATGTCAGGTTTTCTTGTATTTATATGAGTATTTTCTTGGTGTATTTTATCAGCAAGCGAGCTTCCCACATTTATAAAATATGAGTTTATTTCATTTAATGATTTATTAGTAGAATTACATAATGTCAGGAGTTCTTTAGGATAAGCTGAATTCTTGGTTGTATTTGTAACAGTTTTAATAGCCTTCCACAGTTTTTTGCTATCATTCTGGGCAGATTGAATTTGATTTGTTTCATAGGCTCTCTTTACCTTTCTTAATATAGTGTTACAGTAATTTCTATAGCGAGTATAAGTAATTTTTAAGCATTCGTTTCCCGGTGAAGATTTACACTTTTTATGCAATTTATCCCTGTTTCTCATGCATCTAAGTAGCCCCTGTGTTATCCAAGGTTTTATAATTTTTTTACGTTTAGAGAGAGTTATCGTTTTGGTATTTTTGTTAATAACGTTTTGTAGGCAATTTATGAAATTATTGAGCGCGACATTTGGATATTCACATTGACTTATTGTTTTAAAATCAATTTCCTGGAGATCTTTTACTAATTCTCTTTTGTTTACCTTATTTATAGTAGTAGTTGCAAACTGGCGTATTTTTTTTAAACTTAAGCTTATTAAGACCGGGTAATGGTCAGTTAATGTTGAACAAGGGACAATAGTAATATATTAGTATATATAGATTAATTAATAGTTTATATAATTTATTAGTACCTGTGATAGTTTAAGAGATAGCTCGTGGCTAAGCTACAACTACACAAGTTGATCGATCACACTTACCTCGCTGGTACCTCTCTGGTTAGACTGGAAGCCGACCCCAACATTGTTGGAATAAGGCTAGGTCTTGACCCGACTTGATCCGAAGACCAAAGGAACATAAAATTCTGTAATTTATTTATAGACAATCGGTACTTCGAGTTTTTACCTAATGGTAATATATTTCAATATTAAAAAATATAATTAACCATCTGGTAAAGGTTACCAATATAGAACAGCATTGTTTTATTTTAAAATACTTGGATTTACATGACAATGAATTTTAAACGTTCACGCATTAAATATATACATAATTTATGTCATTACAGTACTTGTATGTAGATTATGAGTTTGTGACGTTGTTGGGGTAATCTTGATCTACAGTTATTACATTTTCTCCCAAAAACTAGTGAGAAATTTGGCCCGGAAGTATGGAATAACACAGAGAATATGCTTTAAAACAATAACAGATGTCCCCGCGAGCGTCGACGCGGGCGAAAGCTAGTAGACTATTTACTTACACGAAAAAATCGACATTGATATCAGATACGTGTCAGCTAGGTATTATTTTACAGGATATATTTCGTCCATTTTGATAATGTCTCAATCTAAGAACTCACTGCACTTTTTCTTAGTGCAAATATATATTTTGCTAGTGACATCATGTCGGGGCAGAATTGTCATAAAGACAATAGCCTTATCTCTCTAGTCTTACATCTTACAATACAGACCCTCAAAACTGCTACCCTCAAGCCCGAAGCACCGGGACCTTGGTGATAATCATATAGAATGGATTACGTCCTAGGCAAACATAGATAGATAATGCAATACATAGTGCATAGTGGCATCTTCTTTTTACATTAAAAAATTCAAACACTGGACTGAAATGTACTTTAAATACTGTAACTACATATTGCCAACATAGCATAAATGTTGCAGCATAAAGGAAAACATAATTTTCTTGCAGTGCTTTTGCAACTTCATTATAAAATGAAGCTTGACTGCTAAACAGTGCCTGCTCCAATCTCTATCCAAGGTCGGGAGCAGCCAGAGCTGTAGTGAATGTTAAGTAGGTGAAATCCAGTAGCTTTAAGCAGAAAGACCATTAAGAATTATAATGGAGCAAGGAAAGTAGGATATAAGTTAATATCTTGAGGGTAATTGCCTAACTTTAACTATAAAATGTTTCAAGGTAAAGTTTCGTCGAGGGACGAATGTTTTTTACCTTTTGCGGAAAAAAAGTGAACGGGTTTGCATGAAAAGTTTCAGGATTATGGTAATGCTGTTGTATATTGTCAGCCATTTGGTTAGCAGTTGTGGACAAGTCGTGGAATTGTGGTGATCTTGCGACCAACTAGTTATCCCACCAGTTGCACGATACGCAAGCATGAGTAATTCCAATTCCTAGTTAGTCTAGAACAAATTTGACTTTTTCAAAAGATACAAATATAGCTAAGTCTATTGACAAATTGTAAAAATATCATGAGGAATTATAAATTTGGTCGTGCCACCTGCATTTTTATACCTATATATAAAAGAATGCCTTCTATTTCATTTTCTTCTATGAGATGATTTCGCGCTGCTTTTTAACTCCCTATAGACTTAAACAGCTTCATTGGACTACATACAAGGGCCTGCAAGAGGGCTTCATCCAGAGGCAGCCAGAAATACATTTTGTATCATTCTCCAACCTTGTTACAAGCTTCAAACACCAACAATCTGTATGTTTTTCTCCTAACAATTTTGGCAAAATTTGGCATTGAAGGAGGGTCCCGAGGCGAAGGCAGTAACACAATTTACGAAGCCTTACGCATTTTATGACACAACAAAAAATTGTGAAGCTTAAATATACAGGCAACTTAATGAAATTTCTGACATTGTGATCAAGAAATAAAATTATTTCGAAGGCCCCAGTTGGGTGACATTACTGTAGGCTTATGAAGACTGTTCCGAAAGGTTCCGTTTCGGATTAAGTTCGGGTATATTAAAAAAAAGCGTTTATAACGCTGTTTTGGGCTTCGTTAAGTATTAATCATAGTTAAGAAACCAAAAATTCTACAAAAATGTACTTTCAAGATGAAAATGTTACACGTATTCATGAAAAGTCAACTGTTACCGACCACCACGTCTTACATTAACGACTATTTTTAGATGTTTTTAAGTAACTCACTAAACTAAGACTAAATTAAAATCGCTGGTCAAACTGTAGTTATAATTGCCTTTTTTCAATTCCTGAAAAACTACGATTAATTTTTAAATCACAAACTTTCCGAGGCCAACATCATAACCAATTCACCAGATTAATCAACTTTTTTACACAAAATTTCGCCAGCAATTTTCGGTATGACAACAGCCACATAATAACCAGTAAAATCGCTTTTCAAACTGCCTATTCAACCTTACAAAAAACGTATATTCAATAAGTTATGACGTAGGACTATAAAAATAATGGGCTCAACAACCAAGGAGTATTTTATTGCATATTGTTTTTTCTCTTTGATCAATTTGGATGGCATGACGTAGAAAACAAAGAAAGTAGTTTTAAAATTGGATCGCCATATTGATATATAATGGACGGATACTGTAATGGGATTGTTTGATCTGAGGGCTAAGCTATGAAACACACGCATTATCGTCGTTACGGATAGAGGACCTTAAATGGATAGTAATAACATTCAATTTTGAGGAGAGAATCGACTTTGACATCAGGACAAACGCGCTCGAAGAAACGTTACTCGTCTTTAAGCCTAAAATAATAATGTCTTTATAGGCAAGATTTTGCATCTGCGTTTAGACAATAGTGTCATTGTTAGTTGGCTAACTATTTTAGAGAAATATTGGCAGGTACATCGACTGAAATTGCGGCAGTTTTATCTGATTCAAACACACTACAGGCACCATGCATGCTCTTAATAAATTAAGTCGCTTCAGGCCATCTTTTACTGAACATTTAGCTCAAATATAATGGAGTCCCGTGAAGAAAGCGTTCTCATACTTCTCATCCATCTTACCCATGCGATGTCAAGATTTGTGCGCGTTTTCTAGATAATCAATCATTAATATTTATGGAAGACTTTCCATTATACGTAGATTTAGCCTCTATATTCCCTATGAAATAACGAAAAGCTAATCTAACTAGGTACTAAAACATCTTCGCTGGCATGAATGTCATCACTAAGGTTCATCCAAGTCATATGCACAAAGTCACCCAGACTGAAATCAAGTACTTGTGGATCAAACAAAACAGATCGAACCCGCAATACGTCGCGCGCAGTGGATCTGGCATGACCTTTACCACTCGGCTAACCGTGCACTGATTATATGTATTACCACTGTGGATAGGTTGTACACTAGCTGTTTCCCGCGGGACCACCCGCTACAAATTGAAAATGATCCCACAAGAATGAAAAATCGTGATAAAACAACACTATGTGTTAATTCTGGATATAAACTATATCTGTACCAAGTTTCGTCTAAATCCGTTCAGTGGTTTTTGAATGAAAGAGGAACAAACATCCATACATCCGTACGTACAAACTTTTGTGATTATAATATTAGTAGGAAGTCTGATAGTAGGATTTGAAAGATATAACATTTCTCATAGACCTAATTACTAACCCTACTAATAATTAATCATTCCTCTTCAAACTATCCAAACATTTCTACCGTAACTATAGATCTTTTTATCCCCAAAGGACTGAGGACACTTCATCCTATTGACCTTCATTTATTATTCTTCTCCACGTGAGTCCTATATTCGTACATATTTCCACGTGATCGCCCGTCAGGATGCCTGCTACGAAGTAACCTGACCTTTTGAACGAGGTGAATGTTTATAGACCCTACGGAGTATTTTTATAATTTGGATTATTCGTCAGTGTATTTGTAAGTAAGAGTTTTGAAATCAGTTGTTTCTAGAGACGGTTAAGTTATAAATGTTGTAGCATTTTATGTAACTGGATAAAAAATATGTTTTTGTTTTATTTTCTGTGAGAGGTACATATTAAAAAGGAAGAAAGTTACCCATGCTAATATTGTAAGGCAAATAGTGTGAGTACGTGACGTACCTAATCTCATGAACGACTGAATCAATTTCGAAAATTCTTTTCTAACAAAAAGCCACATAATTTGTGCGTATCATAAACTATGGTAACATAGTCTATGATATTATATGAATTATGAATTAAAACCTAGATTATCGATATTCTTTGAAATTACTTTTTTTTTGGCTTCTTCACACAAGGAAATTAAAAGTAATATATGAATACACAATCAACATATTGTTTACAACGAAGACGTTGTACATTTATACAATACAAGGCTGAATGGTACTGACGTGTTTGTACGTATTGTTACTATACTAAATTGCATAAAATGTTTTCCTATTATGTTGTAACAAAAGACGGGATATTTTACGGTAATTTATCATGAAGGAAAGGAAACCTATTGCTATTGTTTGCAATAGGTTTTTACCTGGCCTGTAAACCTAGTGGTTAGCGGCCCTGAATGCTGTGCAGGGGGTTTTGCGTTCGGATCCCACCCAGGACAAATGTTTGTGTGATGAGCACGATCGTTTGTTCTGTGTCTGAGTGTATGTGTAATCTATACTAATATATAAAGCTAAAGCGCTAATCTCAGGAACTTCTGGTTCAAATTAAGAAATTCTTGTTGTGTTGAATAGACCATTCATTGGGGAAGGTTTTAGGCTATATATCATCAGGCAGCGACTAATAGGAACGAAGATACAATGGAAAATGTGGAAAACAGGGAAAATTATTCATCTTCGAGGGCTTCCGTTCAAAAATTCCTAATTTATATCTTCTAACCACGCGGACGAAGTCGCGTGCAACAGCTAGTTAAGTTATAATAATGTTTGTATTGACAAGTATTTAAGTATATTTAACAATTATCTAGTACTCATAATACAAGCTTTGGTTAGTGTGAGAATAGGAGGCGTTGTGTGAAAGTTGTTGAATATAGTATTATTTTAATATTACTTGCGTATTACACTTTGGAAGTACGCAAAAAACTTTTGTAATAACTTTAAAAGAAAGGGAAACACGAGAAAATAAAAAAGGAAACATTATGAACTCGGGAATAGGTAGGTTAGGTTGTAATATTGTTGAAGTTTAGAACAATCTCACTTTGTGACTGGAGAGGAATTCATCGACGTTCTTGAAGAGGGCTCAATAAAATACATGCACGGGAAAAAATGCAATTTTTTAGTATCGTGTGACCGGAATACTTTCATAAAAAGTGAGAAAGAAGGTAAAAAGAACAGTTTTTTTGGATACAAACTGTTGTTAAACTATGCTCTAGTTTTTATGCAGATCTTCTTTTATGCCTACCAGCTTTTATATTCTCTCTCACTTTTGCGTACTTTATAAAACCAATTTGGTACAGATTTTTATGACGCCATGCAAGCAATTTTTATGAGCAAGCGTTAAATTTTATAGCCTTGCTGTTGAAAAGCAGAGTTTTTATAATTTAGGTATAACCTAATTCGGTAGTACACATACATCTCGACATAATATGGAACCATTTTTGAAAATAACAGTACTTGTATTTTTAGAATGACTAATGAAATATTTGGCAATGACACACAAAATTATTTGTTCGTAAAAAAATATTTAAATTTATAAAAACTTGTGTGAAACAGCTGTTTAATTAAGTAAAATGACTTTACTATAAAAAATAAGAAAAAAACAAGAATTAATTAAGACTAATCGTATATCTTTGTTTAAAATATGCAATTTATCAATTACATTTTTAAAGATTAGGTAGGTCGTTAGAAATGTCTCTCTTGTAACAATAAATAAAAGAAACGTAAGCCATAAAAGTCGTAAGCATAACAAAAACTCAAAATATTCTACTGAATAATGCACTTTTTCTCTATCTTATCCCAGTTTCATCCTTTAAGAATTTCTTGTTATAACTTTATAAACTTTTCGAAAACTATGCTAAATATGTACCTACCTAAATGATTTCAAAGTGGAGGCTAGGAAGTTCTGACAAATTGCGAATTAATAGTATCAGGGCTGACTAAAGAAAGAGCTATTTATTAACCAAAGTATGACGGCTTAAAGAATAACAATATATCCTGTCGTAATTCTAATCAATTTACACTATGTTTATGGAAATTTGTGTTTTATTCGGAGACAGTGACACTCACTATTAAGACAACTTCATAAATAAATACCGAAAAGAAAGCAACGGTTTAATCACGCGTATTTATCAGGATCTCCCGAGTAGTTTTGGACCCAACCGGACTTTTAAACGATCGAACTGAACCAGTCCGACTCACGACTAACCCCCGTCAGCTCATGATTAAGGACTCCGGTTGAGGCCGAGACGGATAAATGCTACAGATAAATTAGATAAATGCGTTAAAAACCCGTTGCATCTTTTAAGTAAGAATCATCTTCAGGGATAAACTCACTAACCAAAGCCATAGAAGTTACTCGTATCCAAACTGCAAACAAACTTATTGCTATTTGAAGAATTTGTAGGTATTAGATAATAGTACCTGCAACATCAACTGAATAAACATTCAATCTTGTTGTTAATTTCGAAAGTTTCCCCCGTTGGTGACACCTTTTTATGTCTTGAAATATCATGGATTATGATTAACTATCTTGGTTTTTCACATGATATACCTATTTGATCCAAAAATAATTATGTCATCACTCACTCATCAATGTTGTTGCCATGACAACCAATCTTTATTAATACAGAACCCACTACAATCAGGATTAATATTATCATTGAGATTAACATAAGCTGTCGCGTATGACACTCAATTACAATATTTTTTAGTTTGTTATCTTGTAATCAGGTATTAAAGGAAATTATTTTGCATGCTTACCTAATTATTTAAATAGATTTTTATACCTATATAGACCTCATATTTTTTAAGCAGGAAATTGTACTTGGTCATGGAATGAGTTCTAATCAAATAATTATATTATATACATATGTATAAGTCATATTATAATATGAAAAATTATGAATTTGTTTAAAGCAATTTATAAAGGACTAAGGCCATTGTTTGTTTAAAATGGCTACTGGGCTATAAACAATACATATCCAACAACAATTCAAGAATTTTTTTTAAATGTATTTGTGAAATAGCAATACTTTGTTAATTTAATTAAGGCAATAAAATAAGATATGGCAACATGAATTATAGAAATATTAACTAATGTTTGAGAATTTTTGTTCCATACAATAATAATCTTTTATTTTGAAACCATTACCCTGTGTAATGAACTTTACTAAAAAGTAATTGAATTTAGTCATAGTTCTGTAATATTATAGAGGTTTCAGTTGTGTTTCATGTAAATCTTTCACTGCTGGTCAAGGAAATTGACAGATAACAAAAAACATTTCTCTGGTATGAGCCAGGGAGCAATCCATTTTACATACATCAGTGTAGGGTAAATCAATAATTCATAAGCCAGTTTCTTAATAGTTTTAAACTAATACACTTGCTATTGTAACAAATACCTACTTAGATAAAATAGTAGTTAAGCCTATTAATATATCATTAAGCTTTATGCTAATATTTCAAACCGGTATCAGAATAACAAGAAAATTGAGGAAGGATCTAGATCGGAAAATTATACAGCCAAAACATTTTTTTATTTTTAGTGAAGCTATTTAATAATAACTTAAATTAATTAAAAAAGGAGGAAGAGCTAAAACCTTATTATTATAATATGTTTTTATACTTCAGAATATAAATTGGCAATAATAATGTATGAAGTCATACATCTTACTTTGTAAGTAAATTAGATTAGTAATATCATACAGTATACAAATGTGTGCTAAATATTTTGCTTTGAACAGAAAACATAAAATTCAAAATGGATTTTGTAAAATATTCACAAAAAAAAAATATTGCTGCGATATATAAATCTATTCAATTATCAAGGGTAAAACTATCGAAACGTCGTGAAAAACATTGTTATTGCCATTTTAATGCGATTTTAAGATTGGTTTTGATTACGAAACATTGTACTTACAGAACGTCGGCAGATAATTTTAATTCCTCGGTCTTCAAAACACGGTTATCGAAGAGCTCTGGAGCATTCTTCCTGCACGAATAATATTTTTCTATGCACGCTTTCGTCTTGTCCATATCCCCGTAACAAGCATTGTAAAATAACACCAACTGTTTATCTGTTAAATCTTTGGGCACATATTTTGATTTGTCCAATTTCAGCGTCCATTGTCGTAACTCGTTAATATCTGCTTGGGAAAATTTATCCATAGCTGCCGTCGTCTCATTATAATCATATTCTAGCTCCACAGGCATCTTTATGTGATATTTCTATCGTAAATTTTAGACGAATTTGTTAATGTTTAACACACACCCAACCTTCAGCACGGTAAATTGATCACTAACAAAAAAAATAAACAAGAAAATTGATAGATATTCTTCAGAGTTGCCAGTATCGTAAAATAAAATCTACCATATTCTTCCAATAGTAATTTTCCAATGAAAAAAAAATACATAGGTAGTAAATATTTTCGCCCATATTTATAGCATTATGACCTTATATTATATTATTGTTTTCATTTCTCGACCATCGAGATATAACGGGATATATAAAGCATGCTAGTCCATAGTAACTTTACAGGTTTGTGACTAGGTAATTACTTTATAATGGATAAAACGGCTGATTCTGAATCTTCGTAAGTTTTCTACAAATTTCTACTTTATTGAATATTCACACTTTATTAAATTTATAATCTATTTTGCAGAGAAACGAATCTAGTGATAATACCGCGAAGAGATCGGTTAAAGCTGTTCTGCAGGACTTACTGGAGAACGCTAGTTGTGTTTATTACTCCTATAATCTTATTACCAATAGTTTTTATTACTACTGAAAGAGTAAGTAGTCTTTCAAGGCAGGAAAATTTTATCTCAACAATAACTACTACATACATATAACTGTAACCAAATAGCTCTTATTTTTTAGGCTTACAAAAGTTTCTATGTCTTTCTGATGATGATTGTATTCTGGACATTGGATGTGCTACACCCCAGCGTGTTAGCCATAATTCCCATCGCGATATCCTGTATTTTGGACGGCTTAGGCAAGAGTTTCATTAGCGAGGTAATTGTGCAGACTATAAACGTCTTCAAACAATTCCACTGCTTGGCCCAAACCAAAAAACTAGTGGAAAGCGCACATGAGAATAATCAGAAACAAGACTATATTAATATATTATTACAGACTAATCATACGTACTTATTTTTTCAGGCCTTCAGAGATGTCATTATTTAATTATTTATATGTTACAGATGTATGTGCGGAATGATCTACTAGATTGTTTTGGTGTTTTGATAATCGTAATAGCTGTAGAAAATTGTAACGTACACAAGAGGCTTGCCTTAAAAGTTTTGCTGGTCTTTGGGTGCTCACATTACAGGTAAAATGCACTTCTTGGTGACTTTGTTCCAATTAAATAATAAATAATTTGTTTGTTACCAATGCCATTATGTTATAAAATCATATGTTCAATTTGATTCCAGATTAAGTTTTCTTTTATTTTTCACAAGTACATTTTTATCAATGTGGGTATCGAATACTCTGGCCTGTGGACTGATGATGCCAATTGTGAAAGCTATACTTCTTGAACTGGAAAAGGTAAGGAGAAAATATGAAAAGTCTTTAAGCAGTGTAGGGTTCAGTAATTACATATTATATTTACATTGGTTTTTAGATGGGAATATTGGAAATGTACCAAACAGTCGGCAAAGCTCAGCAGATATCGACACGACATGAACAAAAGTGAGTTAAAACTTTTATGTAATGGCAACATTGTAGAATGTTGGCGCGTAATTTAAAAACAACGTATTGTTTAACCTTGCGTAGTCATTAAATAAACAAGTATGGTATTGTTTCAGTGTACCCAGACCTTCAGACATTACCGTATTTTATTATCTGGGAATTGCATATTCATCATCTATAGGTAACTTTGTAAATTAATTTAACTGCCTAAATATTCAATCGGGCCCTTTTAATTAAATATTTAACCCCTTCCAGGAGATATGGCGACAATGATGGGCAGTCAGACTAACCAATTATTCAAGATTTACTGTGAGACGTGAGTTTTTTTCTATTACCTCTATTTATACCACATCTGACTTCACGATCGGAGTTGCCTACTCACAATATCCACGTAATTTTTTACGTTAGTAACTCTGATATTCAACGGTAGTCCAGCTGTTCGAAGATCGATATGTGGCTGTAGGCCGTAGGATCAAAGTCTAGTAAAAAAAACAGATTTTTACAATGAATAATATTCTTCTAGGATATTTCCAGCGGGCCCCAAGATCGAGTTCCCTCATTTCATGCTGCTAAACTTGCCAGGAGTTCTTGTCATGGAGACTTTGTTATACTTATGGATGAATTTCAACTTTCTTGGAATGTTCAGGTATTTAGCTATAGTTAAAATAATTATAACTGGGGTATCTCTTTGTAATACACTTCCAGCAAGTCAAAGTAGATTAGGTAAACTTGAATCCAACTTTTGAAAATTAGGATAAAGAAAACTGTTTCAGAAATCGAAGCACAATAGAAGTAGCCATGACAGAAGAGGAAACCCAATACATGAACACACTGCTGGCAACACAGTATCAGCAGATGGGAAAAGTCCAGTTTCATGAGTTCGTTAGTAAAATCCTTTGTAAAGAAATTTTCCTGATTATCACGACGCCAAATTTGAAAGAAAAATACGATGATATTGAAGTTATCATATGCATGCAGTTCAGTTTAACGAGGTCTGCAGCTGGGCATAGGCCTCCATCAATTTACGCGGTCCTCCGCCATCCGCATTCAATCCCAGCCGCTAACCATTTCTTTTCCCCGCTAAAACCTAGCTAAGTAGCTAAGAAAATTGTTCTCTTTTTCCACCAGCCTCTGGTATTTCACAGTTGGCCTGCCAGCCTGAATTCTCACCAAATGTTATTATTAAATATTATCTCATCTTACAAAGGTGGTGGCGTCTATAGCGGTCCTGGCATGTCTCCTGCAAGCCACGATCAGCACAGCGCATATCGACCAAGCGATACACAGTAGCACCGAGTTCCATAAGTAGGTATCTATGATTTATTCTTAAGCTTTACACAGGTAGGTACTATCAATGAAATGACAGAAAAGACGTGGATGGATTTTTTAAAAGAAAAGGCATGAGAAAGAAAGGAATGAATTTTAAAAACGATCCGTAAACTAAAGAATAAAGTTTTGTGTCGCCGGGCTATCCAATAACATTTAAGTCAAATGCACAAGAATACTATTGTTTTACGCGGATTTGTATGGGTTTGACATGGTGGCCTATACCGATTACCGCTTGGCTATCCATCAGTCGCTAGCTAGACCAAACAATATTATTTGGGAACAGGGTAGGAAAAACAAAGACTCTCAGCATTATTATTTCCGCTGTATGATTTACGGTTACGGTTGTCCAGTCAACACGGCAACAATCCAAGCTGCCATACTAAGTTACGAAAACATATTTTTTATTTTTCAGCCATTTCCGAGTTTCGTCGCCATGTTTAATATGTGTTACTATATTATTCTTGATGCCTACTAAACTGGATTTCATGAAGTATTTCAAGAAAAATGCAGGTCAGGTTCCACACTAGGTACTAACAGTGTTTTGAATTAAGGTACATCGTTTCTCGATTTTAGCATATTATTCGTAAAATGAGGTAAGTATAAATCAAAATAAACTCTTCGGGGTTGAAAAGATAATATGTTCATGAGGGTACAGCTTGAGATAATACCTATCGGCGTGAATTCTGTACAAAACCATAGTGTTGTTACACTTGTATATTGTAGCCATGCCAGTGCAAGGGTAAAGCAAGTGGGCAAGTCTGGATACTAAGTACATGCAAACAAATATGTAATTATTTACTTATTTCACCCTATAGAAGGCAACAACGATCCTTTGCCATCCACACAATCAAAATCATGCCTTAACTGGAACATGGTGCACACGGAAATGGAATGGAGTGTCCTATTAATTACGGGTAGGTAAATCAACGAAGACTTCAAAAAAATATTGACGATTAATACTATCCTTTCCATAAGTATTTCCATTTTTTTAAGCCTGGGAAATCCTATTGTTAATCCACACCCTTGGGAGAGTGAGACTCTTACTATTACTGGGAAACTTTGACCACTGTGCTAAATCATCCACGTTTTGGCCTTGAGGTGAATGATGTTCAATATATGAATTGGAAATATCATTTCTTTTTCACCTGACTAAATAAGGAAGCTACTCTTTGAAGTCGTTTAGTACATATCTTCATTGTCGATCGTGTCCTTGTGATCCTTGATATTACTTATAAACGCGAAAGTTTGTAAGTATGGATGAATGTTTGTTACGCTTTCGCACAAATCAATGATTGGATTTGAACGACGGAGTTTATAACTTGGATTCCTGAAAACTGGAGTCGCTGGCAAAAGCGAGTTTATCCATATACTGTACCTCATATACCTACGATATACCATACTTACCTCATATACCATAAATCTGATGCAGCCGGCAGCAGTACCCTCTTCGAATCCCTAAAGGACTCCGGCATGCACGCCGAGTTTGAGTCGTTCCTGCTGCTGTTCGAGGGCTGGCCACCGTATGCTCTCGTCTTCATCATAGTGGTGTTCTGCAAGATCTTGACAGAATTTGCCTCCAACTTCTGTGTTGTGTATGGACTACTGCCGACTATTGCGAGGGTGGTTAGTAACAGTTGACTTTGGTCCAGGTAAAGTAGGTATGTAGGTAAATCTGAAATCGTAAATTGTATTAAAATTATTACCTAAGAAGCTTTTGCACACACCTAGGTTAGGGTCAGTAATTCATACCCATCCGTGAATAAGCGACAGAATGTGATCATTTTTTATCATAATAACGGGCAGTTTTCTTTTAATTTTATCATTTTCAATTTTTTACTTTTATAAAAAGTAATTAATATTAAAGTGAGTTTGTTCTTGCGTTAGGGTCTATTATATGCTATAAAAGGTTATGCTACTCTTTGTAATTCAATCCGAGCATTATTATAAGAATTCCAAGCCTAATCAGACAACCGTTGTATACCAAGTCTTTATTTGTCCCATTCAAAACTAACTTTCAACATCCATTGATGATTGTAATCTACCGGGTCCAAGCAATTTTTTATCAAAATAAGTTGAATGGTACGTTTCTACAACGTTATTTTGTAAATTTTATTGTAACATGACTCATTTTATAGAATCAAAAGACTTACCATATGTTTCCAGTCAGCAAGTGGTAGATAAATATTTGTCACTAGGTTCCTAAATTGAGATAAATGTTATCTGATGATGTGTGCAGATATTACAGATATCTGTGAGAATATCTTACAATAGGTACAATTGGTGCATAGTTAAAAACAAAATTAAACAAGTGAATATTGAAAGGCACAAAACTTGTGATCGAATTCATAACTAGGTATCTGTTGTTCGCGGCTTCTCCGCCAGCATGTCGGTTATAAAAACTTGCCCTAATGTAACAAAGTTGGATAAAAGAAGCCTATCGATATCAGTCCGGCCTTACGGGCGTGAAGAGACAACAAACATACACATATACATTCAATCCTCGAGAGTAGGTATCCTATTATTATTTATTTTTATTTATTTTATTTATTTATTCAGTTATAACAGGTACACGTTATTCTTATGACATAGTACAGTGTCTCACAAAACAGTACACACTGTTTGTCTGCGAGATCAAAAGTATATAAACTTATAAATAAACTTAAATTATACATATTATTATATAAACTTAACATAGTGTTACTTAATATTAATTTTATAAAGGAGTGTTATTATGGCAGAGTATTTATTAAATATTTTTTTAATTTAGACTTAAATTTATTTTTATTTTGTTCATCTCTGATGTCCGCAGGTAAACTGTTGAGGATATATGGAATACGTTTCCTTAGCGTTCTGTCTCCATAGACATTGGTAACTCTAGGGACAACAAATTTACCCGAGGTCATCGCTCTCGTATTATAATTATTGTTTACCGTCAGAAGTGATGTATGCTTTTGATTGCTATGGTTGTTTGTTGCAATTAGATAAGTGTGTTTTAGTTTTACGGGTAATAATTTACATATTTTAAATAGTTTATAGTAGTCGTCTCTGTATTTATGTCTTATTTTTTTGTCTACAATCAATTTAATAAATCTTATTTGTATATTTTCTAGTTTTCCTATATGTGATTTAAATGTAAGACCATAGCAATCAAGAGCATAGTCCAAGATGGGTTCAACTAATGCGTTATAAAGGACTTTAAGTGTTCCCCTGGGGACACGGTAGCTGAGTTGACAAAACTTGCTTAGTATTATTCTAAGTCTATTAATTATGAGATCAATGTGTTCAGACCAACAGAGGTGCTCATCCACTTTCATACCTAAGTAGGTGACGCTTTTTTCTCTTTGTATTGGTTTGCATTGACAATTAACGAGGTTATTGTGTAAACATTCGAAACTATGAGTAACTATTGGACAGGGTATTTGTTTTAAGGGTAAATAGGGGGTATCCAGATTATATTTATGTTAACGGTTTTGAAAAAAAAACTGTCTATTTATAAGAAGCAAAAGTTTACATTCTAAAATTTAACATGGTCGGGAGTCGTTTTTCAAATTATTACCCAAGAACTCTCTACTCCATTACTAACATATTCTCTGCTTTATAACAGAGTGTGATATGCGGTATAAATCCTCACTATCTGATGATGTCCGCGACGTTGGCCAGCTCACTGCCCTTCCACCTGGTCACAGGGGCTGGTGTCAACGCCATGGTCTGTGCCTACGTCCATATACCGCCTTGGAGAATGGTAAGCTAAGTATTTTCTAGAATAACCTGAAATATGTAGATAGGTTATGATCGGATTTGATGCAGAATGCGGAAGAATTGCTTGTATCAAATCTAGCATCAGTTTTAGATGCTTCGAACATTGGAATAGCCATCCTTTAAAAAATACACACTTATTTTATTCAATGAACAGTTTGCTTCAATGTTATTTTTAACACTGAATAATATTTTCATCTAAAATGGTCACAGATTTTAAAATCTAACGTTGATGTCTACTTTAATATCAACTTGAAGTTCCTACATCAGCCTGCCTACAAAAACTACATGACTTACCGACAATATATGATTTTTTCTAAATTTCAGATGTACGCAGGCCTCGGTCCGTCGCTAATAGCTATAATCGTGGTGTGGTTGACAGTCGCTGTGTGGTCTACGGCCATCTGGACAGACATAACGCTCGACCCTGACTGGTCGGACGTCAATGTGTTCCAAATATTTAGGAAAGGTTGAAGAGATCTGGTGTTTTATTTGTAACTAACTTTTCCCTTCGGAGAACTCCTCATCATATTGTTTCAATTGAGGAAGACAGTCTGATCTACAAATCTCGCTTCTACAAATGTAGCACCTTATACGGTGAGTTGGTGTTAGGCCACTTGGTTAAGATAAAACGATCCTTGGTTGTTTTAAACGGTAGGATTATAGGATAGTATACTATATGCCTAACTCTGCCTCCTATCATGTGTGAAAAATAATTGTGAGAGCCCTGATACCTATCTAGGGGTTGTTGATGTTGCAGTAAAGATGACATTTGCGTTAGAACACAAAAGGATTTTGACCGCAAAACCGCTGTTGTTTGTAAGTTTAAGTTTCGTTTCGAATATCATAAGGTTTAAAAAAAAGGTATTACAGTTTCAACATATTTATTTAACAACTAACAACACAATCCTTCATTCCGCTATTTACAATGAGCACATTGCGTACATTAAAAGTTAAATAGTTTTGGTTTATGACGTTATAAGACATATGACGAAATATTCAAGGTATAAAGAGGTTTAATTCTTGTTCGTTGAAACCGAGGCTATAATTCCATTATATACACAAAACGTATACAATATAGATTTCAAAAAATATTATTAAAATTACAATTTCCGAATTCTATACAATATGAAAAGTACAAAGTTCGATTTGTAATAGTATATATTTCAAATTGTAGCAATTACTTTACAAAATTACCTATAAAAAGGCAATTATCATTATTTTAAATATACTCGACATTATCCATAATTTTGCTTGAATACAATAGGCATATAAAATCGTATATTACAATAGATGTATCTGAAGATTAAAACGCAATATAAATCTGATTTGTTCAATATTAGTATCAAATCCGTAATTTTCATAAAGAGATCTGTTTTTATAACTTTTAAAAGGGCAATCGTATTATATTAAACGTTCCCGCAGTCACTGAAAGACTATTACTTTATTTAATTAGGAACTTAAAAAAGGTAGGTTAACCAAGATTGGTGTAAGAACTAAATTTAAAAATATAAACGCGACTTAAAACCAATGTTAAACAACAATAAATATTACCAAATCAAATACAACACTGAAATATATGTCTAAGTCGTTTATTTCGTTTCGTTCACCTTTTTTAAGAACCTAAAAAATAATAATCTTATTTAATTTACCGACAAATATCGTCATGCATTTTGATTGGTCAAAAGCCAATCGACCAATCATAAGGATTCACTTGAGACTGGATTGGAAAGAATAAATTATTTTTCATTTAACCTTCCAGAAAATAGGATTACAATATTATTTAGAAATAGATTTTAATGTACGCAGACATTCAATAATACCCATACAATATTAATAATAACTAAAACTAATTTGCACTTTAACACTCGAATCACATTATACATAACATTTGTTCTTGTTTCGACATCTGATGACCAGAAGCCAGTTGCTCAGAAAGTATATAAATAAATGGAATATCTTAAGAAGGTTGCGTTGAAAAAAATAAATATTTTTATATAAGGCTTTCAGCAACAGGTATACATTTGAGGGATGTTATTAGCCTTAATTCAATTGTACGCAAGCTAAATTAAAATTCAAGTATTGCTATTTTTTACCAACATATAACGATAGACGACAATAAACCACAGCCAACTCAAAAATATCAAACCATTTTTCATTATGAAACATTGTTAGAATCAATTCAAATGGTTATGCGTCCTTTTCTGATATCATATTATTAAAGAGACAGCGACAGATGAAATGAATTTTAGTGAACGTTTAACAGCATCAAGGCTATTGTCACTGTAAATATTATTCAACAAACTGCATTCATGTAGAAGACAGCTTCATATTATTGCTACTGTTGTATCCCGCAAATTGGTCATCATTACGTCTCTCTTATTCTTACACACATCACAATATTTTAAAACTAGGAACATCCCATAAAGGATAATTAAATATATTTAAAATACACCTTTACATACTTTTTTCTATATAAAATATATTTTGAGGTGTTTTAACACTTGTAATCTTAGCCTCTCCAAATGATATAATATACTTTTAAGATGTCTTTTTGTCTATCTGTCTCATGATTAAGCCTTGATATGAGAGAGATAGCATGTATTACTTTAGAGCGCCATCTATAAATCAGTATTATATGATTAATTCATTAAAGCAATACCGATACATAATAAGTACAATATGAGATTCTTATAATTGCCCAAATACATCCAATCGCAGTTAATTACTTGATATTAGGTGATAAGATTGTTTTTCATTAATATTTGAGATGTTTAGTATTCATTTGAGGAGACTTAAATACAAGTGTGAAAGCACATTTTTTTATATAAAATCCGCACCCGCTTTATTCCGTTAAATAATGTATAAATTAAGTTCTATTTAGCATTATTATTGTCCCAGTAGGCTGGTTCTGCAGGCACTACGTATTGGCCAAGTTTATAAGTACAGTTGAACATCTCTGTCTACCCACAAATGAAATAACCGCTCAAGTTTCTTTGTTATAAGTCATTGATTTATGTTTTCCATATATTTGGCAAAGAAATTGTTTCCATATTTTAATATATAATTTTATGACACTTGTGGATATGACTTGAATTTTTGTGAACCCCACTTCGGCACAAACTAATTCTTTTGTGCGGAAATCGCATTTAAAAATCAATTTTCAATTTGAAAACACACTTTTACCAGTTGACATGACAAGTCTTATGAAGAATGAGAAATGAGATCTCTTAACATTTAACACCCTTAAAATAAGAATAAAATGAAAAAAATTAAGAAGAAATTTAGAAAGATGTCCAACTGTATTATTTAAATATATATTTTGGCAATGTAGTTAGTCGGTGGGGCGACCATAGTACTCCACATACATACATAAATGCTGCATTAATATATTTAACACAAAATGCTTCGATACTGTAGAAAATACGAAAATATATTACTATATTACGTTTGGCGAAGTCGCTGAACAGTGACTATATTAGCACCTTTTAACCATAAGTATATTGCTGAATCCTTGACATAACACGCATCTTTTTGGTTAAAATCTGAACCTTTTGTACACGAAATGACGAGGCATAAAGTGATAGATTTGCACATACGCAAGCGTCGTTAGAGAGTAGACGTCGGCTCGAAGACATACGTTTCGGCGTGTACAAAGAGCCGAGATCTTTCATTCAATAGATTCTATTCAGAATTTTTATGAAAAAAATACTACAAATAGTATTCATCATAGTGAATTTTAAGTACTACAGTATACATATTTAAAAAATATCAGTTAGCGACTTCAATAACATAATCTATGGTTTATTATTATTAAATATTACGCTGGCAACAGTGAATTATAAATACAGATAATAAAAGCCAGCATTTCGGCAAAACTGGGCCTTCGATGTACATAAAAAATATTATTTAGTATATTTTCTGAGATTGCATTGTTAATCAATTTAGGATGTCTCCTTATCCATAATAAATGGCACAAATACGTACATCCAACAAAATTAACTGTTTTTAATACAGCTAGCGTTCAAAATGCAGCTTTTCATAGCCGTAAAAACATTTAAAACCTTTAAAATCCCTTATCACACATGACATGAATTATCTAAGCTTATTTTTTAACTTTGAAAAGGTAGGTAGTTGCAGACGAAGTTACCTGTACTGTTCATTCTTAGTGCGGATGGTAGGGTACAGCTGATATTGGCAGCTGCTGTCAATGCGCTGACAGTTGTATTGCAGTTCAGCTGAAGGTTCTCGGCTAAGGAAGTAGTGTTCGTGTGGGTTAGGTTGGGGGCTTGGAATGGGAAGATGACGGATCCCCATGTGGGGTACGCGCCCCATACTATGAGGGTGGTGATGATTTTCGGACCTATACCGCCGACAGCCTGAAAAAAGGAATAGTGTTTTAGTGATGTCTGTTTCAAGTTGTTAGTTTTTTTACTTTAGCGGTTTTGTTTTAAGGAAAGCTATTAATATAAATTGTGACGACTGTATAGATTAAAAATATATTTATATACATTCGTCGTCTACATTTGCTTCTTAATTTGCGGCTTCAAGTCGAGTCACACTTGGCCACATTTTTAAATTATGTTCCTGTGTAAGTAGGATACAACACACGTTTAGGCTTGCTACAAAAAACTTTGAAAAAAAAGGTAATGAGCAAATATTGTTAATACTTCTGCAATTTTTACATATTTTAGTTTATTAATTAAAGTAAGATAATATGATGTGACTGACCATCTTGGCGGTGGGTATGTGCGCGACGCCGGCGACGATGGCGTTGGGCGGCGTGCCCACCGGCATGTGGAAGGCCATCGAGCACGCCAGCGACGCCGGCACCATCAGGTAGCGCGGGTCCATGTGCAGCACGCGGGCCTGCGGGTATAGGGTTGTACTACGAACTACGAGCGGCAACTAGTAGTCGGGCAAGTGTCTGATACTTGAACTTGATAACACAAATGACGTTACCTGTCTTAGCCAGATAACTTTTATCTGACGAATATGTTTGAAGTTTTACAGCTTTTGTATAGAAAATATGTCAAACGGCCATATTTATTCCTCAGATAGAAGTTAACTGTCGATTGAAAAATCGGCCCTAAAAAGAACATCATTTTCACAACATAGACGTCTGGCGTGGCGTAACATAAAAAATTTGAGAAATAATTGTTACAGTCACAGAGTTGCATGTACGACCAAGTCAAAATAAATATATACATTATGCGTCTCTAGCCTCAAAGCCTTTTTGTTATAAAGATGCAATTTTTATATGACTCCATGAAAGAAAAAGTACATTTGAAAATAATGTAAAATTCAACTTACCATATTAGCCAAAACTGGTAATATAAGATTAGCGATGGCAACATTGGAGGTGAACTCCGTGATGAACTGTGTGACGAGTACGACGACTAGCAACACCAGCGCGTGGTTGAGGCCCTGCAGACCTTCGAGGGACGAGCCTATCATGGCGGACAGGCCGGTGGCTTTACTACCCTCAGCTAACGCGAAGCCGCCACCTGGGAAGATCAGAATAGCAATTGTAAATAGTTTGTAACTCTCGCTGTAAGGAACTTAATCCTTGTGTCGCAGGGGTTTCGCAGGCATTCAACTTACATGCACAAAGATACTCAGACTCAGGACAACCATTCGTGGATCACACAAATGATTGTCCTATGCGGGGATCGAACCCGCGACACGTCGCGCACAGTGGGTTTGGCGTGGTTGCCTTAACCACTCGGCTAACCGTGCAGTCGAATATTGGATTGCTTTTCCAGCATTTTTGCGTGTAAATGCAAAATACAAAATCCAAGAAAAACAGACATACAATTACAAATCGGCCTCACGAAAGTTTTTCTTATTTTTGATATTATTTATTACTCACCGAGCAAGAACAGCAGTCCCCAGGGGATCTTCTCCTTCAGAATGTTCCAGGTGACAATGCTGGGAGATGGCTTGGAAGCTGCCAGTTCTTCATCTGTCGATACATATTAAGAAGCTTTATTAATATAGACTATAGAGTATAATGAGTATATAGTTCAGAGAAAGCTGTTTCCTTTTAAGCGACTGGTATATTCCAGACCAGATAGGACCAGCACATATAACTTTATATCAATAGTGTGAAAGTCTATTTTCGTGGGTTGTAATGAAATCTGACTCACTGGCCTTGCCGATGTTTGGTCTAAATCGTAAAGAACATAATTATGAATATGGTTAACTTACATGAGGACTGGCTGGAGAAGAACTTGAGGAAGTCGCAGCACATTGGCAGAATGAACATGAGGATCACGATGAACATCGACGTCACACCGTCCTTCACTTTCCTGTAATGATAAAATCAATTATATTTAACCTACGTTCACGGATGGAATGACTTCAAGTATAGCCTATAATTGGCGTCGTGTCACGGGTTCGCTCATACGTAGTGATCCATTAATGCTGGTTCTGAATCGTGGTGTTTTGGTGACTTGATTATTTATGAAACGCCCGCAACACAAGGACTACATTCCTTAGTTCAAGAGTCGTTTCATAAAAAGGAAAATAAAATGTTCCTGTTCTGTTCTACAGTGAAAAAAGCTTCAAGGATTTGAATTTCACAAAATTGTGCTGGTGGTATACAAAAAATGTTATAAACCAAAAGTACTCACAGGCTGGAGACCGCATCAGCCCAGCCGGGCATGAACCCAGGACGACGGAAGATGTACAGGAACACAGCCAGGATGAACAGGAGTCCGGAAGCCTGCAACAATAATATTTTAGTTTTAGAAACAGCTAATTAACTTATCTAGAGTTCAATCAGTGAATCAATTCAATTTATTGCGCACTTTCTACGCTTGACGGACACAATAGCAAAAAGAAGTGTTGTGTATTTCCATGCACAGAATAATGCATATATATCTACAGGATATATATGGTAGTTTTAATCTTGTATAATTATTATAAAACCGATCAAATGCAAGCCGGACTCTGGTCTCACACAAATACGTCGAAGAAAACCAGATTAATAAGAGAAAACCAAACGAGAAAAATATAATGGTTATGTATCAAATTTATGATCAATACAACCATTGCCTAAGCTCGATTTTCCTGTAGTATTATTTTGTTATAGAAGCAACAGAGTCATTTATTAAAATTACAACTATCTAGCTATCAGACAGACTGACAACGCAGCTAGGCCTAAAAAAAGACTCTTTAGATAAGGGACAGTCAAGTATCTCACCCTTTCGTGGAAAGTGATAGGTCCGAGGTTCCTGTACTGCTCCTTGATGACCTTCATGGTGGTGATGGATCCTGATGAAGCCTTGTTCACTTTCCTAGCGGCTTCGCTGTTTGGTCTGAAAAACGAATACTAACAATCAATATCCTGAGTTTTTTGACTAGTGCCTTTGAAATGTATAAGCGCCTTATGAATTTTGCATTTTTGACAGGCTCGAAAATGACGATTTCTCTATATACTAACACAGAATTTGAGTTATCTTCAAGATAATTACCATCAAACTCGGTTATGCGGTTTTACCGTGAGTGAAAAAATCTAAAACTTCTTTTCGTCTTCTTTTTTTATGATTTCCGCATTGCATGTTGTTCCACGGGGGACATTGAACACAAACGTCCCTACGCGGCCACCGAACCGGGTTTGGCGTTGACCACTCAGATATCTGTGCAGTCAAAACTTGTCTTAATATAGTGTGTAGTACCTGAACATGCCCATGAAGGTGACCTGCAGCGCGAGCCACACCAGCAGCTGCATGATGAGCATGGGCGGCGTGCTGTACGCCATGAACCAGAAGAAGTTCACCGAGCTGCTGTACTCGGGGAACTCGCTGGAATATAATGAAGTTATTTACATTAGTATATCAATACTATACTAGCACCTTTTTTCCGGGGTGAAACGCTAATGTATTCAACCCACGTCGAGGGTACGGCGTGGGATGTCGGACTTCCACCGACTAAAAACACCCCAGGCCTTTCTACTGCTTTAACCAGAGTCACGGGATCGCTCGCGCATTCTCTGCGCGACTCTGGCTGGACTAATACTAGCACCTTGCTTCAATACTGTCGCCGTCAAAATTAATATCAAGAGTTTTATTCTTTAAAGGCCTAACCTTTTTCAGACACTTTCGGTAGGTTAACATTAATTACTAGTTTAGCGTCACTCTTGTAAAACTCAAAGCTTTTGTTATAAAAATAAGCCACTTAAAAATTACGTGCAAACGACCGCCATCGAAAGAGAATGGTGATCCTTTACCCAATATTTAGATGGATACTTCTCAGAGCTTTAGCTCTATAGATGGATGTATGTAAGCTCAAAATAATCTTCAATAAACTCACTTTTAAACATAAATCTCACGCTAAGCCTATAGCAGTCTACTGCTAGACATAGGCCTCTCCGTTCGTTCTTCAGCGCGACCGGTTCATTGCTACGTGCATCCAAGTCATTGGTCTACTATAGTAGTCATTGGCCTAGCCTTTTCCCAACTATGTTGGGGTCGGCTACCAGTCTAACCGGTTTCAGCTGAGTACCAGTGTTTTACAAGGAGCGACTGCCTATCTGACCTCCTCAACCCAGTTACCTGGGCAAGACGATACTCCTTGGTTAGACTGGTTGTCAGACTTTTCAAGCTTCTGACTACCTGTAACGACTATCAAAGATGTAGGAATAACAGCCGGGACCCACAATTTAACGTGCCTTCCGAAACACGGAGGAACTCGCTATGACACAGATGGTCACCCATCTACGGACCAACCGCGTCAAGCATAGCTTAACCTGTGAGCGTTTCACTTATGCGGTTATAGCTTAGCCACGAGCTCCTCGGCCTACTATAGTAATGTAAAAATAATACTTACGAATCGAATATCCCTTTGAAGGCGGAGTTAGTCGCGGTACCGACGAGTGTGCCGCAGCCGCCCAGAGTGGACGCGTAGGCGATGCTCAGGTAGTAACATATCGTGATGTCACTGGGCATCGGAGTCCTGAAAGAATTGTTAAATTGTCAATAAACATGAGCTTTTACTAGCTGATCTGGCGAACTCAGTTTTGCCGGGCTGATTTGTCAAGCTATCCATGATATCCATCTATCAACTATCCGAAATCCGAACGTATACAAGAAAACATTCAAATCTGTTTAGGGGCAGTTCAATAACGACATACACACTTATAGATGATTAATAGATTAGATTTTGTAGTACTTTTGACTGAGCGTAATAAAGCTTTGAATGTGGCGTTATAAAGGTATATGTAGACTCATGTCTTGTCTTGTAATTCTTATACATTTGTGGCGCGAAAGTTGTGGAAAAATTATGCATATTTTAACAATAACTATATCAGAATCAAATCTGGAATTGCAAGGATTATTGATTCTGATAATTGTCTGACAGACAACTAGCTACTCTATTTCGTTAACGTAAGGTTGAATTTGAGTAAACAGTTTAATCTACTTACTCTTCTTCGCCAGTTTTAGCCACAGCTTTCGTATCCTTTCCATTTTCCGCTGGAGGATTCTTCTTCTTGTTTATAAATACATCACCTAGTCCTTGCTGTAATATAATGTTTTATTATGATTAAATATCATTAACTTTTTTAAACATCGAGTGAATGAATGTTCATGATTTTTGGTTAATGCGTTTTCGCGCATACTATCAAACTTAGGCATAAGTAAGGACAATTTGAGAACTAAAAGTAGCCGAATGCCTAGTAGTGTAGTTGTTCGCGAGTTATACTGAAACAGACGATACTCCGTCTGTTTCAGTTTATCTCGCGTAATTCTATTATACTTTTTTTTTCACAACGCCATCTACTCTCAAACTAAGCAAAGTTTTTATTATGAGCACTAGACAACTTTTTACTTCTAAATACATTTTATAGAAAAATTACACTCAGGCACAGGACTAATGATCGTGCTCGTCACACAAACAGTTGTCCTGGGTGGGAATCGAATCCACAACCTCTGGCAAAGCACTTAGGGCCACTAATCACTAGACCAACAGGCCAGTCATTGTTTGACTGTTATAAGTGCTATTGTTTGATAATTACTAGACAGTGATAATTACCTGTTCTAACACCTCTAGAATGGCTTCAACAATGGGTACCATCATGGTAGTAGCTGCAGCATTTGACACCCACATAGATATGAACATAGTTACAAATGTCAGGCCAAAGTTCAGTCTGAAACGAAATATTACATTAAATGTAGAAAATAACAAAGTAGATTGCAATATAATAGAGGCAAGTTAGGTAAAGATATTCTTAAAAAGCAATACTTTGGAAAGTGATGCATATGAAATAAATACCAGCCAAGATTTTACACAACAGTTTATATCCCTTAATTCAACAAATTCCCTAACATTAAAGTTGTTTTAGACAGTGTGAAAAATAACATGCAAGTTGCGGTACATTGACGTCAATGGTCAGTCACATCTGTTGCTATTACTGTATCTCCCAGCAATGTATTACAACTTATATGACATTTCTCACATCGTCTAAATAAGCTTTTAAGGTAACTTTGAAAGGTAAAGAAAGTGTGGTCGACAAAATCACATTATTTTCTACTGTATTTGCAGATGGACACAGACTAATGAAACACAAAACAGACTGTATTATTTCATATACCATGAATTTACCCACCTTCTATGTGAGCAGCCAACAACCTGCACGGTCCACAACGCTACTCTCTTCGGTAACTTAGAGTGCTGTACTCCGGCAGCTATCATGAGCCCTCCCATGAACATCATATTGGTCTCCTTCATGTACGCAGCGCAAGTCTTATCGGAGTCCAGGATGCCCATGGTTGGGAACAGCACAATTGGTAGCATTGATGTGACGGGTAGAGGAAGGAGTTCCAGTACCCAGTATATGGCCATTATGAGAACTATGTACATGCATCTGTAGGCCTAGAACAGAAAAAAGTGGCTTACAGAGTCAGTAAAGTAAGTTGAAGATTTAATATTGTGGGAACATATGCAATAACAGCAAGCCAAAGATAGGGTATGAACTTTTTTTCATATAAGTACTATTATTTGCAAAGGTCATGGGTCTTGAAATATATCTCACAATGTCATAAAAAGTCAGTAAATGGTATTTAGTGCACTTTTGTGTGCTAAAGTGATTATTTAGGCATGGGAATATTGGTATATGGTTAACTTTACTTACAGGTTCAGAATTCAGGATAGGTATAGGCAGAAGCACAAGTGGTGTCAGCACCACTATCAGTGCCTTCCAGTATATGGAGACAAAAAGGCTCATCCTCTGCCATAATGTAGCACTTGAACCAGTTTTGGGGAAGTAATATGTTGTTGAACTGAAAATAAAACATATTTTTTATACTTTTGAAGGTATTTTTTTTTTCAGGAATGCCGTAATGGCACTATGGCATGTTTCCTTTGCTAATGTTAGTCGTAAAAATGATAACAATAATTTATGTCTAACTTCAGATGTAAATAAAATATTAGTTAGCTTACCGATCGTCAGGAACGCCGTTTTCTATCACCGAGTTCGACATCGTGGTTTATTATTGTAAATCAGTAGAAAAATATTTTCTTATCGGCTGTGTTACCTATCAATATCCTAACATTCTTAGCACCATCTGGAAATAGAAAGACAACCTTAATTACTTTGTGATCTTGAGTTAGAAGTGAATTTCGTAATTATAAAGTTAAAATTACCCGCTAAAAACATTGAGCATTTCAAATGAAACGTAAAGTCATAAATAATTATCGCGCATTATTCTCCAATCAAAATCGAATGACAACAAAATGACGCAATTCCTATGCCCACCTGCTTGACACAATTTAACAGGTAACTTACAAATTTGGACGATAACACTCATTTGCAATATCAAAACGTTAAAATTTAATTTTCCTAATAAAATTTTGAGATTTTAGCAAATAAACAGATTGTTATATTATTAAACAATGATATTTTGTGTTTATTTTAGTGTTTCAAAGCTTTTAAACCTATAATTTATATTATTTTGTTTTATGTCAATTTGAACAAAACGTAAACACGGCGTAGCAGCTTCGATCGACAACTACCATTATACCAACATTTAGAAAATGTATGTCAGAAAAACGTCAATTGTATAAACCAAAACAACTGATGATAACAAGAGAATTAAGTTATTTAATGTTAAAATACTACATTTAAAGTAATACTAATCATTTAAGGTAGTCACTATATATGCGGTCTTAGTGTAAACTTATTTAAAATGGCAAAACAGGAACGAAAAGGCGAGACGGAAGGTAAGTCTTATTCCATAATCTCAGTCGACTTTATACGGGTTATTATAAGAATAATACTAGGTATAACATAAATATAATGGTTAAAACGTATTTCATGTCTTCCTCTTAGCATACAATGCCGTATAAGAGTCATTTTCTCTAACATAAAGCAATTGTTTTGTTATCAGGTTTCTAGGTTAGAATACATTTCCATTCAAGTTCTCTTATTAAATACTTTGCATATCTATGACTTGGTCATTACTAAATATCAGACAGACTAAGATTGGATTAACTATCTATTACTTCCTAATACCATATACATAACCTCATTAATTCGGAGTAAATATTGATAAAAACTTAAATTACATCATGTCTATGTAAAAAATATAGTTTATATAAAGTATAGGAATTTTTAACAGTAGTGGTTCACAATTTCTCTATTAATTAGAATGTTGTGCTTGCAAACCTACTAAACCCGTAAAAATTCTTCAAATTCTTTACAGGTTGATATGCCTGTTGTTAAACACATAAATATTTATTTGAATAATTCCATCCATCAAGTATTATTCCTTTGGCTAAGCCGTAATATATTCCTGTTTGCTTTGATAAGGATTTTAATATGTTCATAACATTTACATAATTGTCGTTAATCATATTCACGTGCAACTAAACAGATACAGTCACGTGACTATGCTTGTTTTATGCTAAAATATACAATTTTACTAGTGTGGTGACTTCTGCCTTACTTATTCCTCTACAGCCAAGTGACTATGTATTAAAAGTGGTAAGCTTTATTTAAGTACTGAGTTGCTGTATATTGCACCAAGCAAGTTAATAAACCCTCAATATAATGAACACCCTTAAAAAAGAAGGTTTCCTATTTAGATGATATTTCCTTTTATTCCTACACCAATTTCTCTTTGGTTTCTGAGGAAATTCACATGGTTCATTTCTGTGTGTATGCTGTGCAGGCTATGCAGCTATGCCACTGCCCAGCAAGTCTAGTTATTAGTAATATTTCATTTGTTAGACAGCTAAGGTAAACTTCTTTGCATTGATCTTCGATATATGGCCAACAGGCCAAGAAGTCATAGTCATAGTTCTCAAGGTAGTGTGTGCAAACCTGTTTAATAGTTAATGTTTGCACTTCATAAAAAACTTAAAAAGAATAAGTGGAGAAAACTACATTACCTGTACAATACTTGAATCTTACATGACTATGTCAAATTAATTATATTAATTCAGAGTGATTCAATATCCTGTAAAAATAATCCAGTGCCAGAAGCTCCCAATAGTACCAATGACATCAATGTTTATTTTTACATTTCTTGTGTGTCATTACATAGTGAGTAAAGTTCAAAGTCCTAGGCTAAAGAAAAAATGTATTTTCTCTACAGAAGTATTAAAGAAAACATTGGACTTCAACTTGGTTATTTTTATCATATGGTTTTGTAAGAAAAAAACTGTTTCTGTTTGAAACTAACGATAATGTGAATTGGTTTTTTTCCTATTTAAGACTAAAGATATATATATGTATATATATTAGGGAAGTTTTCGCCGGTAAGACCCTAGGAACTGATACTATCTACTAACAGATCCTGCTAGAGGAAAAGATAGACCATCCTACTTTTATCTTATCTATGCAATATAGAGAGTAAAGCTTTTGGCTTCGTGCCCTTATACTCCGATCATGACTAATTGGCACCTCATCAGATTAGTACAGGACATCCATATTCACTCACATTTGTATAATATTACTTGTTGTCTATCGTAAACGCCGTATTATCCATTAGGCACTTTAGGCCAGTGCCTAGGGGCCCACTATGACCAGGGGCCCACCGCTATGACTAGCGTCTAAAAACAAGCTCGATAAATTTTTCACTGAATGAAAATAACTTGAACCAAGGGGGCCCCCACTCCTTTAAGGCCTTCGGGCCCCGGGGCCCCTAGATCCGGCCCTGTATGTGGCCGACGAACGAAACGATTCGACAAAAGCGTTAAGAGTATATTATGATGAGTTGACGATTCAATAATTAACTTACGAGTATTTTTCTTTATACACTAAATTTCAAAAGCCATAATACTAAAAAACCCCAGCTCTAATCGATAATCTTTAATTTTGTCAGAGCAACATGGTAATCTGTATCCCTAACTAACTGTATAAATGCGAAAGTAACTCTGTCTGTCTGTCTGTTACGCTTTCACGTCTGAACCACTGATCTGATTTTAATGAAATTTGGTACAGAGATAGAGTTGACCTTGAGAAAGAACATAGGATAGTTTTTATCCCGGACCTCGACGCGGGCGAAGCCGCTGGCGAAAAGCTAGTTAGATAATAAATGAAAGTTATTTGTGAAGTTCAGATAAATGTTTACGTAGGTACGAGTTAATTTGTTGTTATCAATTAATAATGTAAAGCTATAATGACATAAGACGTGTAAGTAGATAACGTCTAATTATAAATTAAACTTGTAGACACAGCGTCTGCGAATCCGTATCTCGTTGGCTCGTGTTGGTATTACATTCATTTAGAAGATATTATTGTAGATTATCCATAATTCCATACAATGTAATAAAATATCTTAGACCATTCCAATGAAGTACCTAAATGTAAATGATGAGAAATCAGTTCTGTTACGCATGTGTAAGAGAGACACCGCTATGTGCATCCGCACAGTGTAGCGTGCTATCCCTCTTTCACAAAACCAAAAGTCCTGTGACTTTCGTATTACAAGCACCTTAGTTCTCCTTTTCACATTCCTACTATATTTTAATGTCGTAACTACCATTTTCATGCCTTAATTACCCGTTTACAGTAATTGAGTATTCAGTAAATTACCATAATTTAACTCAGCGTGGAAATCGAGTACAATAGGCTACTGACGTATACTGTGATGAAAAACTGCGGAAGACATTTTCAAAGCTACCTATTTATTACGTAAGAAAAATAAATTGATGTCAATTATTGCCAATCAATCAAGCAATGATTTTAGTGTGATCCTCTGTGGCCGGACCACAGTTTAGTACTCAGATGCTATAGTTCGAAATAATACCTACCTAAAGTCTACTTTCATAGGAATATATATATATTTTTAGTACCTCAAGAGATATCTTTTTAATTAACAATTTATGTGGTCCGGCCGCCAGGCAGTGCTCTCTGGCCGCGCCACCTCAAATTAAATAGAGTATAATGAACTATTAATAAATGAATATACCGAAAAAAAACTACCTAAAGAGTACCTTGCATACGACAAATATGGTACAATAAACCCCTTTAGTTAAGGAGTTATTGGTCGTAGGGTGTGGTCCGGCTGGAAGGTATACTCTGCAGCAAATCAATTTTGCAATATTTAATATTAACTATCCATAAATCAATTTATATAATAGTACCTTTTCTCTACTCTTCGTTGATACTTTTTTCTCTCAAGAAACTATTCATTTTGATTAATTAATCTTTAAAGTATGTGGCGCGGCTAGGGAGGATTACTTTCAACAAATATAACGAAATATGCTTTATTTCTTTATGCCAACGAAACGTGTTATATAAAACACTTTTCCGACATTTACAATACCTTGTATTAACAATTGTTAATAATTGATTATAAAAATAATTATATTTGTTATTCGTAAACTTATTGTTTATTTTAAACCAAAATTTTCACTTACTTGGTCAAATTAACTACCTATTCTTAGATAGATAGGTAAACAAAAACCAAAAAGTGCACCTTTTTCAAAATCATTGTTGGTAATAAAAATAAAGTTTATGGATGAAGTCCGGGTCTTTTTATAAAGTACTTATTATGCTGTTTGGCATAAAGAAATAAAGCATATTTCGTTATATTTGTTGAAAGTAATCCTCCCTAGCCGCGCCACATACTTTAAAGATTAATTAATCAAAATGAATAGTTTCTTGAGAGAAAAAAGTATCAACGAAGAGTAGAGAAAAGGTACTATTATATAAATTGATTTATGGATAGTTAATATTAAATATTGCAAAATTGATTTGCTGCAGAGTATACCTTCCAGCCGGACCACACCCTACGACCAATAACTCCTTAACTAAAGGGGTTTATTGGACCATATTTGTCGTATGCAAGGTACTCTTTAGGTAGTTTTTTTTCGGTATATTCATTTATTAATAGTTCATTATACTCTATTTAATTTGAGGTGGCGCGGCCAGAGAGCACTGCCTGGCGGCCGGACCACATAAATTGTTAATTAAAAAGATATCTCTTGAGGTACTAAAAATATATATATATTCCTATGAAAGTAGACTTTAGGTAGGTATTATTTCGAACTATAGCATCTGAGTACTAAACTGTGGTCCGGCCACAGAGGATCACACATGATTTTAGTCTATATTGAACTGTTGTATAGACAAAACTTTTTACCAAGTACTAAGTAGCTCAATACTTATTTTTTTATCATCTTCTCTTTTATGGTTTCTAACAAACAACCTTACTAGGTTATAGGGAAGGTTAACTCAGACAACAAGTTGTACCATAAACCATACGATGATGTCCAAAAATGTAGACACCGTCTTGGTAACAATAGTGGTATTGATCAACCATATGATCGAGTACTTAACATCAACTAAATTTAGACCACGTAGACGTGATTCGTCGCGACTCGCGCATAATTTTATACATACGAAATGTCCGTGTCAAATGCTTTTATTTTATTAAATAAATTATGTGCATGAAATTGGCGCGCATCCATTTGCATTTCATGATTTTCTTTGTTTTAACGGTCCCTGGCCGGTTCTTAATTTTGAATGCAGCGTAAGTTTGAGACCGAAGTTAATGATAAATGACAGTTGTTATTTGAAAATCGAAATTGTATTGTGACGTTAGACCTGAAACACGTGATTTGTTCGTTTTTATTTTGTTTTGAATTAGGTTTTTTTTTAAACTTAGTGTCGGCAATAATAGGTTTTGAAATAACATTTGGGAAAATAATAAACATTTAATGAAAAGGTGAGTTAAAAAGTGAGTTAAAATCACCTGTAGGCAGTGTAGGGCAGTTTAATTTTTAAGCTAGACTGAACGGCTATTCTAAGTGTGTTTGAAGTAAAAATTACATCTTCATGGTCGTGACTTTGCCCAATACTGGTAATAACTCGATAAATTGTATTCAATTTTCATGATTCCCGTCAATGTTATGATAAATCGTATGTCACGAGCACCTATTGTTATAAAGGCTTTGAACTTTTTCCAAAATATTACATGCAACCTCGATAGTACACGTACGGATGTATTATGGCAAAATATTTGTAAGTTGAACGTAAAAACTGAAAATTATATTCTTTTTTTTCAGTACGTAATTTGAATTGACATAAAAAAAAACTTTCTACACTTCATCGGGTTTTTATTTTTTTAATTATGAGTATGAAATAACATATTCATCATTATATACATATCAAGACTGCTTTCGACAAAAAATATCTTGAATTATAATTATTAACCATTAACCAACTTCAGATAAATATTTTCATATTCTGCTGTTTACAAAGAAGTACTGCATAAAATAATATGTTTATGTTTTTAAGCGTGTTATTGCGTATGTTCAAGCAAATAGCTTGGTTTATATCATCGATATAAAATTGCTGTGTGCTTATAAAACAAACATTCTTATTTACAGTGTATTTGACTTGTAAACTACACGTGCTGTCAGCAGGTTTTCCCTTATTGCGACAGGTTCCTATTCGTATTTAAAGTATATTATATCCATAGCTGCACCCAAAGAGCTTAAAAAAGCCCTTGAAAAAACATACTCCAGATTATCTGATTGAAAAAAAAAAACAAGTGAATATCTATTGAGGTTTTCGCGGCCTTTGCCAACTGTCAAACATGAGGTTTGTTGTCTGTGCGCTGTTAAAAAATAAATAAATGAAATGTCTTTTCTGTCCTCACATAACTATCTATAGAATCGGTAAGTGATTTAAAGTCCAAGGTCATTGGTGGACGCCTACACAATAAGAGTTCACGTTACTATGACGCAAATCCTTCGGTATTTTATTAATAAAACGGGAGGCGTGCCTGTACGTCAAATGTGGTTTTTCTTGCATGGACTTTGGTGTCCGAAATAGCCGGTTGTCTTAACATCGTGATGGATTTGCAAACATCGGGCTGTTTGTAGATTGTGCGTTTTGCTGTAAGCTCATAGCTTAGGGTATATTGGCTGAGACTACGCAATTGAAACTGATTTTCGACCGACTAGAAAAGGGTTCTCAATTTGTCGGCTTTTATGTTTTTTTGTACCTCGTAACTTCGGACTGGATTAACCGAATTTGTTGATCCATTTTCTGTTTCCTAGATATTAGTTGATTTTCCTACTTTCGTGTGCAATTGATTCTTATATTAAAGTTTGTTTTTATTAGGGGGTCGTACATTCGTACTCAAAGGGTTAAAACTGAACCCTGTTACTGAGTCTGATTGAGCTATCCATCTGTCTCCAGGCAGTATCTTATCAACCATGATAGCTGGTTACAGATAAAGTATACTGTTGCCGCTATAACAACAATTATACTAAAAAAATGAGATAAAGTAATGTGTTACGCTCATAAATTTGTAAGTACCCACTTTTTATTTGTTTTATTTGTACAAAACCTCGAATCGCTTCTCTGATTGGCTCCTTACCGATTCCTTCTGATTACAATCAAAGAATACCTTTGTAAATATTTCCTTGTTATCTGTTTAGGTACTTGTTTTTATTCTAATCCTGTTTTACTTGTATTTAAATAACTGTCTCTATTTAGTAATTAATCTAATGGTAATGTAGTTATATATGCCTTTGTTGTTTTCGACATTTTAATCGGTGACGTTCAAGTCGTTGACATTTGGTCTTGTTGAATTCTTAAATACCCATTTTAATTAGCTTTCTTTTGAATGTTGTCAAGTCATCTGAGGGGTTTGGATTCCGGTAGTTTGGAGTTAATTAATTATTGTATGCAAATGTTTATGAGTAGTAAATAAATAGAATGTGTCGCGGCTGCCATTAACTCAAAAATACGCTAGATTTTTCAATATAATTTGTAATTCTATTAGGATGAAAATTAAGATTACAAATATTGCAGGATAGAATGTTAGCAAACTTAAATTCACTTCATTTAAAAAAAAATAGTTACTATACTTTTGAACAGTATTAAACTTTCATTCTAAACTTCATTACAAAAATAAACAAAAACAAAGAGCCTTCGTTCGTATAGTTATTTTCTCTCTCTGCCATTTCGATTTTACGTAAGTGGCGCCAAAATATCAGAGTGAATTTTAAAACATTTTTTGATCTGATTCGTACAACTCTTACATTCAAAACCATCTGCAATCCAATAACAGATGCAACATTTGACGCATCAAGTATTCCATCAATTTCCTTTGTTATTAACCACTTAAGAACGATCGTAATGCGTACCTCAGTCCAATTGAAATGCTCTGAAATTGGATCCTCATTTTGAATGTTGATCAATTGCAGCACTCGTAATGAGTTGGTAACGTGATGCGACAGCGAGTAATTGTAGGAAGTCATGAAGGACACGTTTTATAGCCCTTGTTTTCTCATTATGCATGTTTAATTAATTTTGTTTTTATCACTTCTGGACGAGTTTCTGCTTAATAGTCCAAGTGCCTATCGTATGCTATGCTTGGATGCATGTTGTATAGTTTTATACATACTGAAACTAGCTGACCCAGTTAACTTTTATTAAGTTTTGCAAGGAACCCTAAATGTCGCGATTTTTCTCGCGCTTAACTGGTTTTTATTAGTCCAACTCGTTGTGTAGCTGATAAATCAATTGTTTTTAATTATAATACACCTACATCTTTTGTAACAGATAAGAATTATAATCTGTATCATATCAATGTCAATATAAATTGCAGTTCAAGTTGAACTGCTTGTTTGTGTTAATGTTATCTAAACTAATATATAAAGCTGAAGAGTTTGTTTGTTTGATTGATTGAACGCGCTAATCTCAATGAGTACTGGTTCAAATTAAAAAAATATTTTTGTGTTGAATAGACCATTCATCGAGGAAGGTTTAAGGCTATATACCATAACGCTGCGACTAATAGGAGCGAAGGTACGATGGAAAATGTGGAAAAAACAGGGCAGGTATAAATCATAACTTTATATGTTACCTTTTAACCACGCGGACGAAGTCACGGGCAACAGCTAGTAACTCATAATATGCTGCTATCTAGCCTTATAATAGTTCTAGACTACATAATGGATAGATAGTACCTTTGCAAGGTCAAGAGCGTAGCCAAGGCTGCTGCGGTCTTGTTCCTGTCTATTCATAATACATGTACTTCTATATCCAACGTCTTAATAGAAGTATATCTGATCTCTTAGTATATCTAGTAAACCTATTATCATCTTCAACTCATATGTAAATATTAACATCATAAATTAAATTCTTATCTTTTAATGATATTTAGATTTTAAGATTATGTCTTATTCTTGTGTCTACAAACAATGACTGAAATGATTTGCAGTTTCAATTTACTTACGTTTTTTTTCTTGAATTGAGTTCTCTTTTCTATTTATATAATTACTAGCTTTTCGCCTGCGGCTTCGCTCGCGTCGAGGTCGGTTATATCGCGTTTCCAAGAGAACTCTTCAATAGTCCGGGATAAAAACTATCCTATGTTCTTCCTCAAGGTCAACTCTACCTCTGTACCAAATTTCATCAAAATCAGTTCAGTGGTTTAGACGTGAAAGCGTAACAGAAAGACAGACAGAGTAACTTTCGCATTTATAATATTAGTAGGGATTAACTTGGCGTTGTAAGCTTCCTTGTGTTCTTAAGTGTTATGTTAACTTCATTGAAAATGTTTGCCTTTAAGTATGTGGTAAGTGAAGTAACCTTTTAAGCTTTGACCTTCTCGAAAACCATGTATGTGATTGATTGACAATGTTCCCAGTAAACATCGAAAGGTTTTTGACAGAACTTCTTTCTTTCCAGCTGTTTTATGTACAGCCATAAATACATAAGGATATGTTATCATCATTATCGTACTTAAGAAAAAGAAGCTGAAAAATACTTTGCTTTAAAAAGAGAAAATATGGATATCCATTAACGCCTGAAAACTCTATCGACTATCCATTAGCAATCATTTTAGTCCATCGCTGAAGGCAGTTTCAGAAATAGGAGCGGTCCGTGTAGCCATGCTGCATTTTTTTCTTTAGTCCATGGAAAACGCTCAAATGTACGGATATGACAGAAGAGGTCACGTGACCTACGAAATGTCATTTCCATACAAGAGCATTTTCTATTAACTCTCGTGACGCTATAGGGGACAATTTTGCGTCTTACGTCTTACGTCAACGACTTGTTTAATGTATTTTTCAACAACTCATTTCAAAAATTTGTTCTTTTTGTTGCGACGACAAGTGCTAAATGTTCATTGAACAATTGGCAAATATGTGGCAAAGTATTCTTTTATCATTGCTGTGTCAATTGTTTTCTGTTTGAGTTAAGTATCTCGTTGTATCCTTTTATAACTCAAATGATACTAACATAGTTTGTTACGTAATGTTTGTACAATTTTAGCATAATCTTCCGTCTAGATTTTTTCTATAGATTGTGCCTTTTAAGCAAATAAAAGACGGAGTTTAAAAAACGTAAGTAAAGCCTTTTTTTATCCTATAATAATAGACTATTAAACTTCGAAGTTTAACACTCAATTAAATTAATTGTTGTAGTTAGTCTATTCAGATTATTAGTATTATTACCGTCTGCACGTGTAAATTACTGAAGTAATAGAAAGACGATAGCATTGTTTTAATTATAAAGTAGGCACTTTAAAATAATCTAATCACAACAATAATAACTTTCGCGGTAATGATAGTGAAACTGACTGAAAAAACTGCCACTTGTACTCACGTGTGCTTACGTAATAAATTGGCATGTAACGATGCGTTAGAGGTTATAACAGTGTTCAAAATTCGTCATTCCAAGTGTCCGCCAGGCGCCATGCCACGCCTTTGACAATTAGATTTGTTTTTAAAGTTTTTGTCTAAATTACAACGGCGGCGCTCGGCATTCAGCCCACCCCTGCGTACGTTTACTGACAGTTCGTTGTTATTCTGCCAAAATGTGTTTATTATATTTCACATTGTTAAATAGACTATAAATCATAATAGTTTAGTTTTAATTTGCGTTTCAAGTGTAAATGATGATAATTTAGTTAGTCATAAACGACAAGCATGTGCAACAAGCTTTTGCTGTTATCTTTCACTGCGCATTTGATAATAATCTCGTTTATAATCTTGGAATCAGAATGACAACGTGCATTTTTGTGGAGCTTATGCATCTACTCATAGTTCCAATGATGATGATTTAGGATTATTTTCTATTTTGTGCTTTATAATTAAATCACAATTACAGACAAGCACAAATTTTAATGCCCTATCGTCTACCGTTTAGTGCCAAAGCACATTTACTGGAGTCACACAGACTAGGTACATTTATATCCTCCTTGATTTTTTTCTTTTGTAATTTTTATCATAGATAATCCTGTTTTAAATATGGTTTTTTTCCTTTTAAGTCTAAGGCAAAAGAAATGTGAAGAACTCTCATACATATTACGAAATATCATCTCCACTGAATCCTCGTGCTTATTTCGTAACATACCTTTATTAACAAAGTCTAGATAACAATGTTTGTTGTTACTCATAGTATGGTTACCCGCGTATCAAAGGAAGCAGGGTCTAGAGATAACGCTAGTAATATCCGTTAAAACGAATATTTTATCAATTAAAATATTTGTTTAATGCATTGGATATCTATGTTAAAATGCATTTTTCAATTCGGGGCCTACTACCATATACTATCTAAATGTTGGACTGCGGCAGTTGTAGGAGCGAGTTCTGTCTCGCTTACGAGGTGGAGAATAGAACCCCAGTTTATTGTTTATAAAATTATAATTGCTAGCCTTGCTCATTTTGATTGTGTATAATGGATAATATTGTAATATTGGATCTACGACGACGGATGCTGAATAATAAGGAAATGCCTTAGGCAACGGTTAGTGACTGTGCATGCCCATTTTATTTACTCAATAATGATATAATTTAATTCATATTAATAATATTATAAAATATTTTTATCGATATATTTTTCAACTCATATAATGTTGTAAATTAGATTGAGATTAGCGCCTTTTACAAACATATTTAAGCTTTTTAATTTGAAGTGTAGTGTTTTCTTTTAATATACATATTTAAACTTCCCGTAAAATGATTATAATAACAAAACTTGTCATATTACACATACTTGATGAACAGTTTTCAAAGATAGTAAAAGTGAATAAACAGTTTTCGTTGTAAAGAATGCGGCTAGTCCCACCAAATGATCTTTATTTATATAACTGGCAGTGTTTTAGTACTAAATCGGTTGATGTTTGGGCGCGAGAACAAAAATAAACCGGCAAAATCAAGGTTCCCACGTGAGTTTATACTTTAAGATTGTGATGCATTACATTTTTATTTAGCAGACGTATATGAACAGATGTCTATTGTAACTCGTAACCTCTGTAACGTAATCCAATCGAAAGTAATTTTGAAACTACATTCTTATTGCTGAATAATATTTGTTTTATTTTTTTCCGTGTCTGTGACCTCTAAGTTGAGTTTAAATATTAAGCTAATTGGTTCAGATGAAAGAATATAACTTGTTCTATCTAAAAGTTATAAAAATCAATTGTTTATTTAGTTATGTAAACATGTAAAACAAGATATAAATAAACAAATTAAAATATGATATTACTTTAATAAAAAAACCATTCGATTGTTTTATTCCGACGAACGTGCAAAAAGCTGCTAGTTTTTATGTGTATATTTTCATATAATAGGAAAGATGATATAAATTATTATATTCGTTTAAAATTCACAAATGCTTCACAATGACATTCAAAAACCTGTCGACGGAAGTGTCCACACACACAACTTCTGGTCATTAATTTATAAAAATAAATGTTTTATTTATTTACCAATAAAAAACCGGATAAAACCAGTTTCATCTCAGCGTCCCTCTTAAATAAAATTCTATAAATGTTTTTGTACATTTTTTGCATTTAAACGCATAATTAAATTATTTAATATCATCGATAACTTTTGACCTATTATGTGATGCACATCACGAGGGCATTGATTACAGATAAACTAAGTACAAATGTTTTAATCATTTTGTATTTAATTTTAAAAACATATGTTAGGCTTATACACTCTCTGGATTTTTTTTAAAAAAAGAACTCTCATGACACTGGAATTAGGTACCTTCGCATTTATGTTTAAAGGTATTTAAGTATATTTTGGCCCTAGCACAAACTATGAAAAAGTAAATGAACAGTTTCCACGTCAAAATTTATATGAAGAAGATCTTATTGATCTAAATCAAATCTTTGAACAACAAATTGTAGTGTCTACATTAAGCATACTTAGTCTAGTGCTATTTACTCAATCAACGGGAGCATTTAATAAAAAAAAAACGGCATTCGAGCACAAACTGTCATAATGAATTTAGCAATAACGCGGTAATGACGACTCTACGTAATTTAGATATGGTGCCAAGGTTAGCAGACTTCCTTGAATGAATCCCATAACAAAAATATTTTAGCTTTTATATTAAAAATACTCACACATGTTGGAATGTACCTATATTATGTAGTAATAACTTATTTATGTGTTTGTAATGCACTAGATGATAAACTAAGGGCAATATTCTAAATAGTTGTTGTATTTGGGCTTATAAATGAACAAGTTTTTTTATTAAAATGTGAAATTATTGATAAAGTAGTGTGAAATGTGGTCTACTGAAACGCATATACATAAGTAACATGTAATATACTCGTGGAGATCCTACTCTGGTTGAGCCTTCCTTTTTTTTGTTATCCGGGATGATAATCTAACTTCAACCCACGTCGAAGGCTAGAAATACTCCTGGTCCCTTCTATTGGTTTAGCTAGAGTCACCGGATCGATTACGCATGCACTGCGCCACTCTGGCTGGATTTCTAGTAGACCCTAGAAATCACTGTTTTATATAACTCTTCATGTATAACAAAACTTCACATTAAAAATAACATTTTGCTCGTTAACAGCCATAAAAATATACAAGCGCTGCACCTATTAATAACGCGTTTTGATTGGTCGATCAAAATGTATGGCGATATGGCGCGGTCAGCGCCAAAACAGACGTTCGTAAAATATTAATTAGATGCTAATAGGAATTAATTTAGAGAAGCATTTGTTGAGAAATATTATTTTCGTTTCAATTTATATTTTTCTGTAATGATCTATGTAACGCAAGGCTCTATGAATGTTTTTTGTAATGTTTAAAGTCAACTAATCGATGGTCAGCTTAATAGATTGAGTCCAAAAACTGACCCAAACTAAGACCAGGCAAAGACTCTATTTTATGGATAACCTGTCCGTGAAAAAAAAATCGGCGCCATTACATTTTGATAAAAGTCCCGAATGACAAATATGTACATCCACGCACACAAAATTATATATTGTGTTCGCAATGAAACAGTACCATCATAATATTCAATATTAACTGCTTAGGCCAGGCCTACAACTGTACTGCACATAAAACTTTACCCAAACCTATTATCAAATTATGTAGGAAACTCTCGACACCGGTTGAGCCACTTTTTAATACTCAACCATAGGTTAACGAACTCCCATCTAATCTCCAACTGCATAATATTAGTAAATATTAAACCGACGAGTTTCGAGACGAAGGCATCGAAATATTTGAGCGAAGGTACGTAGAGGCCTTAACCATGATAATTATACTGTATCACATTCGTAAAATAATAGACCCTACTAATATTATAAACGCGAAAGTTTGTATGTATGGATGTTTGCTCCTCTTTGACACAAAAACTACTGAACGCATTTAGATGAAACCTGGTACACAGATTGTTTTTAACCTTGGATTAACACATAGGATAGTTTGATCCCATTTTTAAGCTCCAGTGGGATAATATTCGACTTTCGCGGGTCGCGGGCAACAGCTAGTTTTAAATACATTGGTTGAAATTCCATAGCCATTCCCGTACATTTGAAGTTTTGATTGCCAACAACATGTCGTTTGACTTTGATTTGTCAATTCACATTGTAGCGATTAGACAGCGCTTGTACTCGGAGTAACTTGTTTACACCCTCATTGTATTTATTCGATTGAATCCCAATGTTTTGTAATTGTAGTGTTTTACATATGGATCACTGTTCATTCAACTGTTTCTAATAATAGCAGACCCATCTAAACAGCTTTCGATATACAAATAAATAAGAATGCCCTCGATTTTACACACAAGGACATATTGTCAATAAACCCAACAGACTTGAAAGTTAATATATCCAGTTTTATGCAAGTCTGTAGTAAATACTCTATTTTTGAATACGAAACTGTAGGCAGCTGTGACGCTGTTAATTGTCTTGTTGCATCAGCTGCGTCTAGCTCAGAAACTGTCATAATTTATATAGTTTAAAACGTCAGTCTCGCCCCAATTAATTTTTTTTCTCTATTATCATAACCTTGACTTAAATAATAATAGCTTTTTGTCCAAAAGTTTCTGTTGCTTCTATTATCCTTAACATATTTATAATGCTACTTCCGTTCTTCTAAAACTAAATTCAACTTCCATATCGGGACTAGTTTCAAAACTTCCTTGTGAATGTTAATGATTGACTTTAGCAACATTCGAAACTGGTTTTCGTCCTTGCTTCAGTTTTGCAGCCTCTCTTTTCCTGGTTTCTGCACGACTATCACCTAGTGCAAGGTGATACAAATGACCATTTCATTTTATTTGAATTCTATTATTAATTTTTACTTCCGAAGTTTGTTTAGACAAGTGGTCAGTAGATAGTTCCTGTATTCAAATTGTTTAATACTTTAGTCACTCCATAGTTGCCTTAAGTTTTGATTTGATAGTATCAAGGTCAATATTTGTTATACTTTTGCTGATTTTCACAAGAAGAATGAAATCTTTTCCTTTATATTTTTGTCTATAGCTATCATTCGTCTGTTTTATTTGCTTTGGCTGCGTGGATAGCCGAATGGTAAAGGTCTCCACGCCAAAACTACTGATCGCCATGTTTTCGGGGTTCCAGCCCAGCGTTAGACACGCTTTTGCAGGTCTTTATTAATGTGGTCAGAATGTTTATGACCACGCAAAGGTCAAATACATTGGTGCGAAGGCCGTTGTTAAAAAAAATATTTTAAGAGGAGTACCTACGTAATGTGGAGCCGTCAATGTACTTATATCGTATAAAACATTGTTTTAAATAACTGAAACACACAAAACTTGTATGAAAGCCACACATTTCATACATTACATACATATTTATTGCTGTCGATTTCCTCAAGCACTCCAGACCACGTTTACTTCTCAGCCATAAAACATCAGGTTTTGCAACGTCTTCACAGTAATGATACATTCGGTTTTGACATCCAGTAATCAAGAAAGCTCGTATCGATGTAATACCTTAAAACTCGTTACGATTTCAGATGCTCTCAAACGTAACATTAATGTTAATTTAACCGCTTTGCCTTGGTTAGCCAATGAGATCAACGATCTCTCCAATTCTAATTCATTTAATACGTGTGAGTCAAATTTGGGAATCTTTCTTCGAAGTTAATATATTTTAAAACGTTATCTTTGGCTTTATGGTCTAGTGGTTAGTGACCATGACTGCTATACTTGGAGGGGTCGATTCCCACTCAGGACAAATGTTTATGAGATGAGCACGATTTATTCGGTGTCTGGGAGTAATTTATCTTCTATATCATATAGGTATTGAACTTGTGCAGTGTCTAGGTGTAATTTATATATATCATGTATGTATTTAGAAACATATAAGTATGTTTATCAGTTGTTTAGTTCTCATAATACAAGCTTAGCTTTGCTTTGCAGTTTCAGACTAAATGGCGTTGTGTGAAAGTTGTGGAATATAAATCTATTATACTTTATGAGAATGATATCTACGATTCAACAGTTATTAATGGGATTATTAATGATATAATAGGAAGTCATGGGAGATTATTTATTGTAGAAGTAAAGGTCATATCTAACGGTACAAATTAAGGTGATAATGTTACATTTGTATGTATACCCCTCGTTATGGATAGTTTAATCTCAAGCACACGCTCTCGTGATAATGATTGTGTTATTAATTAGTAATTCCATGCAATCTGATAATTCGAGGACATCATAGTTGATGCACGTGTTTAAATTCTCTTTATTATATATTCTAAAGAACTAAATTCATCTTCAAAACCTAGTTATTTGAAGATCACTGTGTCTGTCGCGCTTTTCATATTTTTTAAGTCATAAATGATAAACATTTGACTCCAGACTGTGCTATGATGAAGTGTACACCAATAATACCTTAGATATAATTATGTCATCGCACTACGGTGTCCTCGTATACTATTCATTTTAAATAAAAAATAATATGTTTTCAAAATCTTATTTGATTTTCGTAGGTCTAGTTCACTACAACAGTGATTGAACTAATTAATAATCGTCACTTTAATTGTTCTGCTTCATTAAACTCGACACCACGCGTTTGGGACGCACACCCAGTAGTGATTACTATATTAATAGCTATTGTCTACTGTCATTGCGTTACCAAGGTCATTGGTACATAACAATAGTAAAAAAAATCTTACTGCATCAAACTAGATATCGAATTTATATTTGTAGGATTTCGGACACTAAAGTCTAATAAATAATTGAGCATCTCAAAATCATGGCCTTCAGAATATTCTAATCAACTATTAAACATATATAATTTAATAATGTTTTTTTAGTACTATTTTAAATGTAAACAGTAAAAACCTAAATGAATGGACGATAAGTTCAATCTCCCTGTAATCGTTAACTATTCTTGTATTTAATATTTTTGGAACCAAAACAACAGGTAGACTGCTAAAAATACACGTTCATTATTATTATTTCCATTAAGCGACCGGTTTGTATCCTACGTTTAAAGAATTTCAATAAAACTCATATAAATGCACTTAAGTGATAAGTTTGTCAAGTCGTTACGCTTCTATACTTTGAATTTCTTAAAACTTAGTGATAGGGTTTCAAGTAGTTTGGGGTGCTGGTAGCAGTAAAGCATGAAATGTAATTAATTAAGACTTGCAGGCATTTAAGGAATATAAAGAGAATTCAATGCAACGTAACCTCAAAGCAAATTTTTGTAGAAGAATATAAAGGAAATTAAAATGTTGTATCAGTAGATGCAAAAATCTGAGTGGTAGTAGAAATTAATTCAACACACAAGCGTCAAAAGAAGATCAAATCACTCTGTTCCTTTGATAAAATAATGTTGAAATGCTGAAGACTTCTCGTTAAATACATAAACCATGTATCATTACATTAATATAGCCCCATTCGTCATTTTAATTCAAACTAATCTCCAGCCAATATCTTGAACTTGACCTCTCAACAAATTAGCTTCAAACTCATCCACTGCCGACAGTGGAGCACGATTGCAATATGACATTCAATAACGGGCAAATAACAGGAACACCTAACGCGAATCGTGCGTCCATTATAATACAATAAGGATCAGATCCAGTGGGAACTGAAACGGGTTCCGATCGCTCGTGATCTAGAGCACATAGGAATTATGGAATCATATTCAGATAGTCGTATTTTTTTCATTTTCGATGATTCAAGATTGAAGTGAAACTCTTTTTGGATTCTATCCTTTGAAGAGATCCATGAGTATTCAATAAGGCCATCACGTCATACTGTTAATTGCCATCCTTTCAAAATTATAATTCGGAATTAACGAATCGAAAATTTTGGGAAAAGATAAATAATAATCTTATGAACTTACAAGAGATGATCGGAGCGATTCTGCGGCATCGCAAGATATGCTTTTAGACGTTTCACATGACAACAATATCAATGAAACTCATAATATAGAACAGGAAAACCAACACTATATATTCTAGTCTCTAAAATTATTTGTAAACAAGTCACGTAGGGAATCCTCAATGGAAAGTTATCTACGAGGAATGCGAACCAGGTGGCATATGCAACAGACATTACTAGAATGAGATCATTGTAAGTAAGTGTTTACGTAAACATAAAATATGGAAGCGAAATGACCATATGAGGGATTGTGGTTCCATTTCTACTAGCACGTCTTCTTAGTTTTGAAGAGTTCGAATTTGGATAGGTTACCTAACTATTAGCTCATCCTTTGCTTAGAAATTTAGATGTCTACTGTTTAGTGATTCTTTAGTTACATTTTATATTTGTTGCTCAATCCATTTCTATTACAGTCTTCCACCGTCTTCTAAAATTCTTTGATTTCATCCAGTTCATAGAAAGAATCAACATTGTTCACTTTCATGTCTCTTCACGCATACATTGTAAAAGTAAATGGTTACCTAGTATTGCTGGATGTTGCACAATCACTTGTTGCTAACGCTATTGCCCCGGTTAGCATGTTACTAAGAAACAGACTACGGTTGTGCTAAGTCAAACTACACTAAACTATTTAGACCGTTTATAATATTTATCGTCATCCGATAGACTTCAAGCCAGCCTAAAAACAAGACCAGGTTTTAAAGCGTTAATGAATATGTTTTTCTCTTTAAAAGCAAAGTTTATAAATGCGACGAAAATTGTTTTGAATTTCTTCATATTTTCGATGTTACCTGCCTCAGTTATTAAATGTTTTGTTGATATTTTAAATATTGGCTTTATAAACATCGGATCAAATGTGATCCCTTTATATATACGTGTTTGAATAAACCCTGATCATACTTTAAACACTGTTTCTGTAACTTTATTCAACTTATTTCATTATGAATTGGTCTCGTGTCAAAAATATCTTTAACTGAGCAATCAAATTTTCTAAAGTAAGACTGGAATATTTTTCGACTATTTTTAGAACAAAGTTCATGATGTCTAGAAGCGATGTAGGTGATTGTTATATATGTATATCGAATGACAATCACCTGATTATATAACTAGCTGTATTCGAACTCTGGTTTATCTTAACGAAGATATAATAACATGTGTGAATCATCGCGTAGTCTAGTGACTGTGATGTCTTGGCTTTCATTTTCATTTGTTGTTTCTTTTATTTGGGATTGATTAACTCTAGTTACAAATTCTTCAAATGATGACCTCAATTTGATCCTGACTTGTTTTCGTTGCTGAACACTGATTAATTGGCCTTAAATGCTTCAACCAATATGAAAGCATTCGCCATTCCAAACCACGGAAGCCACTTATATCTTCACTCAAGTCAAGCACCCCAAAATCAGCCTGTATTTATAGCCCACGCTTGGTAAAATCTAGGTTTCCCACACAATATTTATTCCGAAAGATATATTTACATATTTATAATATTTATTTTCAAGACACATGTAAATATCGGTTTAAGTTTAGTCCTTTAGTAAATACATCGTGCAAATAGTTCTATCAGGCTATCAGCTGTTGTTTGTCATAATTTCATCTGTATCTATATAATTACTAGCTGTTGCCCGCGACTTCGTCCCCGTGGTAAGAAGATATAGGTTATGATTTATACCTGCCCTGTTTTTTTTTTCACATTTTCCATTGGGTCTTCGCTCCTATTAGTCGCAGCGTGATGGTTTATATAGCCTAAAGCCTTCCTTGATGAATGGTCTATTCAACACAAAAAGAATTTTTCAATTTGGACCAGTAGTTTCAGAGATTAGCGCGTTCAAACAAACAAACTCTTCAGCTTTATATATTAGTATAGATCTTGATTTCGTTTTTAAGATCAGCTTTACCAGTCTTCGTTCCATAAAATGTTTAATTAAGTTCTTCTTTGTAAAAGTTCATCTCGCCATCACGTGTATAATCACATGATGATCATTTATTACCTATATTATTACGGCTGAGGTTATCAAAAGTGTTAAACTATAAAAGTTTTGATCCTATCAACCGTATTTTTAGCGATAGGTCAAGGCAAAACTGTGCTCCTTATCTTAGGTAATAGATAGGTAGTCTTAATCATTTTCACGACTTTATTCCATTTCGTTTATTTTCTTCGTTTCATTACCGATATCAGTAGTGTATTCAGTTCTATTTATTTATTTTCATGTTCTTTTGCCGTGTTATTCTTTCTCCGAATCTTTATCTAGATGCCCAAATACAACATTAAATATATTCTCATTTCATGTTATTTCCTTTATAAGTTTAATTATGGATTAAGGATGTCTCCACGAAACTCAGCGTTCTCTTTATGTGCATGAAGCGTGGACCAAATCTTTGTTAGTTCAGTGAATCACCGCATTATATTTATCATGGCATTCAACTCGGGATCAGTGTCGTTTACCTTATAAACTGCATCATGTGATTTGGTGCAGAGTAATTAGCCCATTTGATCTCTTGGTCCGGATTGTGACGCAAACCAGAAAATTCGTTGACTTCAAACGATGTCGTTTTGTTTTCGAAAGATTTGTTGATAAGTCGCTTGATAATGAATGAACATCGCTCTCCTAGTATTCTATCTATCTCCTATCTAAAGAAAAAGGCTTTGGAGATTAGTCAACGACTAAATATTTTTCCAAAATACAGGTCTCAACTGGATTTTCACTTCTTAATTATTCTAAATTGTATGGTATCCCGAAAATTTTAAAATAATTTTTTCTTTGTAAGTTGTATCACCTGAAAAATCCTGGGTTATTAATTTAAACCTGGAGTCCAACAGTTTGAACAAAGCCCTCTTACTGATCAACAATAATTTTGATGTATATTTCAAAATAACCCAGACAACGCTAGACTGATTGATTTCTTGAAATCTCCGCACGGAGCCACTTAGTAAATTTCCAATCTCATTGATACCATGTACACAAGTTTCACCTACTTCATTCCTCAATTTTCCATATGGATAGTTATTGTGAAATCTAAACTGTTCTTTTATTTCATAATTTGTCGCACCGTTAGAGACTTCGTTAGTGATAAGAAGTTATGACGGCTCGTATTTTATTACGGTTTAAAGTTTGTCAAGCATTTTTCGTACCTTAGCTGTAACCATTTCCTGTTACTTTTTTATACAGACAATTTTTAAGCCTTTTAACTCGTGTCACCAAAAGTGAAAATACTGTCTTGTTTTCAATGACTACATCTCTCTTATATATTCTTGAACATAAAGCACATAAAAAAACAATTGTTTTTCTGGAATGTCGGGTAATAAGGCCATTATCAGTTCACAAAACCACTGAATACAAAAACGCAAGTCATTCCGCTGCAAACAACCACAACGTCCCCACACCTCACACAAGCCACAAATTCAAAGTAACAAAGAACAATATGCTCGGTAGGCATTACATTTTACTACGAAATACCTTCCACATTTATGCTAATGCACTCAATCGGTGCACAGACGTACGCTAATGGGAGCAATGTATCGCATTGACCTTTTCCGGGCTACCTTCACTCATTTCCAATAGCTTACGCTGAACATGTTTTCAAAATACTTAGTTATTCTTCTTGTTAGTTCATTTGTTATAAACAAATCTTTAACGTAGCCGCTTCGGTTTGATCTAGTACGCTTGTGTTTTTAGATGTATCCTATTTAGTTTTCTTGAAAGTGGAATTCAATGTAACTGTGTTACGAAATTTGTTAGTTGGACCAATTTCTTTTATAAAAGTAATATTGGATACATAGGCAAAAAAACATTTTATTTCTAAGCAATCTGTATCAAAAATAATTACACATGTTTTTTAGGACTCGAATTTAATTCTCCTTAGCTGTTTGAATATGGCATTTAACAATCATTCTCAAGCTATAAAATCTGTATCGCTAATTATTTTTAGTGTTTGCCTGTAAAAATCCTATGTCTGCAACACGATGATGAAATATTTAAAAAAATTAAGTCATAGACGGTTTACTGAATCGTGTTCATTTATGCCGTACGCCTTCATAAACATAATACGTATTAAGCTGTAATCACACAGTGAAATCACAAAAAAGGTCCTATCATTAAAGAGTCATCATTGTACTAGCTTAGATAAAATCTCTGATTCAATATATCAATGCTGCGACACACCTCTTTTTCACGCTTATCTGATTTCCGCTTACGTCAATCGGAGGCAGACTCAAAAGAGAAATAAACATTGCTGTACGTTTCCAAACAAATTCTCGACGATTCATAGTCGGAACAGTTTCTTTATTGTTGGACCATTTGATTTGGACATCACAAAATGCATCCAAGCATAGTAGCTTTTGGAAAAACTAGCCAAAAAATATACAGATTGCCGCTTGTTATTTGATTCTTTGTCAAAAGCAAACTCTTTGTCTTTGTCTACGTTTTAATAAACATTTATTATAATGAAGCCAGAAATCGGACACGCCACATTCAATGGGTCTGTATCAACAATTTCGTTAATACAAATATTACTATTTACTCAGATGATAAAGTTGCAAGGTAAAACAGGGCATACAGTCATTGTCTGCTTATTGGGTCAGCGTACGTCAGACGTTTAGATGTCTTAGTCTCTATTTTACTTAAACCACATAGCAAATAGTTACATTGGTGTTAGTTATCTTTTGCCTTGGTATAAACTCGTAAAGATGCGTATTAAGATTTCGTATCCGCTGCGTAATTTGATGCCATGATATGACGTGACTAAATCTGAGAATTTAAAGCTGGCAAAATTTACCGAAAATTTACTTCTTCAATCTCAAATAACTAAGATGTTGAATGATAAAAACATTGTCGATGGATAACCTAAACGATTCCCCAGAAAGCTACAGGAAAATAGCAACTAGAATTAAAACATAAACCTTTCAAATATTGCGTGATAAAAAACTATATTGAAAACTGCTCTATTCCCAGAATATCAAAGGAAAATTGCACTTAGAAACAATTCCAAACCTTGTCATGCAATGCTAGCGTCAAGTCCTAAGTTCATAGTTATGAAAGATGAGACCAAATAGTAGATAGTTTCATAGACACGAGTCACTCGATCTATTTGAAACTGAACTTGTTATGAAGATACACTTGCGGTAATCATACACGCTTTATGTGATACTGTTGATGAAGCATTCGATGTGAATAAGAAACTCTTCTTACGAAGCAAAACATCCTTTGCATTTGACTATATCATAAAACAAAATGACTATCATCGTCTGTTATTATCCTAGAATCTTCTTAAAGCTCGTAGAAGATTTAAATTTTGGTAGTGTCAGATTTAAATCTAAACTTGGCTTCCCCTTAAGCTAGCTACTGCATTAGTCTTAACAAATATCTGTTAATTCAAAAGAATTGCAAGACCATTATTGAATAGTAAGGAAAACACCTCAAGGGTACTTAAAGTGAATTAAACTAATCAACAGTAATTAAACAGTTCCAATTACGAACATAATTCATTTCTGTTTTGACACCTCTTAAGTATTTCTCGCTTCAGAAATCCATTTATAAATAGATGTTCATTTAGATTTATCTACATTCATTTCGTTTACGTGGGTACGTTTTGCATTCAGTTTTATCAAAACACGTATCGTAGAGATTTCATTGACTGAAACTGAATTTTTCTTTGAAGATTCATGAGAGTTCTGTTCCTGCATTCAGAGACAATATTCCTATTAAAGATTGTAAATATCAATCAAAGGGGAAAGATTAACGTTCCGTAAGTCATGTGCCTTAAAATTCTCGCTTCTATTCAATTCAGCAGTTAGATCAGAGGTATTTCTTTGCCTTCAAATTTCCTAAATTGTGTGCATTAATTCACGTTTTCATCAAATTTCCCAGTTGTTTACACTAAAGGTTTCTGACCTACATCCTATATTATTTGTTTATCACTACGCCTCACGCCAGAGCAAGCCAATCTGACCGTTGCATACTCAGAATGACTAAAAGTTTTAAGAAGTTATTAGAAAATCGTTCGTCACTATCAAGATTCATCGTTTGTTTTCCAACAAATATTTATGTTACGTTAAAAATATTAATTATGATTGATATTATAAACAATTATGAGTAATGGTGGAGCAAAATATTTGAGGACGCGAAATTTCAGTTCGTTCTCTACTTCAAAGCAAAGGGCTTTAAAGATAGATGCAGATGTCTTCCACCTTTTTCCATGTTCTGCAGACAATCTACTCCCAGTCCAGATTCAGCGTAACATTAAAAACGATAGAGAGACACACTATTTGACTTCTATTACCCCTTATATTTATTAATACTCCCAGACAAATATTAAATTAAAATAAGAGATAAGAACATTTAACCAATCAAGATTAAAGATTTTCATGATTATCACTATCTACATAGAACACATTATTATCCTTCCTACAAATAATTTTGGTGTGCTGCAACAGCTACCCAGAATATGTGATTTCAATCAATGATTTTGATTAATTGATTGAAGCATTTATTTTTTGAATTCGAGGGTCGGTATTTCGAAAATGTTTTACAAATCGAAAGATTTTTTTTAATGTGCTTTACACTCATTGTATTTTTTTATGTTAATGTTTTTTATCTCAAAAATAAATGTTTAACTGCAATTGAACGACAAATATTTTTTTCTTCTATTATAATGATGCGGAAAGCGTCGATAATATAATAAAAAGCGTATAATTTTCAAACAGACGTCACCATTTTCATTTGCATGCATAGATAACAGGATATGATGGGATGTCGTAAAAAGATTATGGTTTACCTACATATTTTAATAACATTCATAGCAAAATTACATGAACTAGAAAAATGTTACATGTACTTATGCATTTATTTTAAGTGAACAACAATACAACAAATAATATATGTATTTCTTATACAATGTATTTAATTTAATTGACAAAATTTATCGATTTTTACTTTTCAAAACCAGTTAACATCCTCATTGAATGTACTATAAGCCTGATAAGAGTATATACGTGTTTCAAACGCGGTTACATCGAGTTAAGGATATTATACTTGGTTCAATGTCAGGGCCGAAGTCTGACTAAATACATTACAGCATTGCCATAATCCCCACATATCGTAATAGTCTCACAAATACGTTTTCCGTATTTGCTAATTGCGTAATATCATCAAGGAGGTCCAATTCCAATATTAGTTTAGTTAAATCATGGCAGAATGAGAATTCCTTGCGCTGTACTAGAGAAATTTCAAAAAATATATGGAGTAAAGGCCTTGACGTAAAGTATGTATATATTTTATTTAAAATTATTTTGTTTAAGTACCCGTATTTAAATAATGTACAGAATTATTTATTAGTTTCTTGCGTCTTTGCCTATTGAATATTAAACATGATGACGTATTAAAACCTAATATAAATAAATTCATGATTGATTGTATGTTAAGTGAAATTCTTTATTATTTATTTCCTTTTTTTTCGTTGAGAGGCTACGGATAACAAACGCAAGTTTTTGAACTATTTCATAACAATTATCGTTATCACCATTTTCCTACCTTGTTGTACTAAAAATAAAACGTTTTCAATTTGACTGGAGAATATAACGCTTACATTTGAAATATTTTTGCTGAGAAACAGTTGTAAAACCGTATAAATGAATCTATTTTATTCTAGTAACCTTGTAGTACTCACGACTATTGTAATAAATAATTTATTATATTCTACAGTAATTAAACTATTCATTAAAATACAAAGAAAATAGTATAAAGCTTTAATAAATAATTAAAATCTTACCTATAGGTACAGAGAAATCCTTTGCATCGTCACGAACTAGGACACCAGGCGAAGTTTAAAATAACACCACACGTTATAGCTTCCTATATTATTATTAGTATGTATTTAAAGTTTTCACTGTGCGAAAATCTTATGCGCGAAAATACGACGCTCGCTGTCGTGCATCCCCCACGAGACACGGGCACACACTGGCCGACCCGTGGACTGAGCGTCGGACACTCCCGCGCTTTTTCTTCGCCAGTGCCGCGTCGGGCAACGCAAACGCGTCGCATTCAGCCTATTTATTTTTAATTTCCATGAGTGTGATGTGTACCTTCTACACGTGACGATGACAGGTCAGTATTAAAAGGACGAATTCATTTTCTTTTTCTTGTCATTAGCTTTTTTAAATGCTTTTTTTGGAACGTTAACCTGTTGCGGTTCACTCCCTCTATTAATAGATTTATAAACACTGATGCAATTTTATGCCTCAAAAGTCATGTGATATTTTCAGTACGGAGTTTATTTTGCCTTAGTTCGTATAGCGACCCATATAATTACGGAACCAGTCTTCAAAGTAATGCTAGGGCCGCTTCTAATAGAACGGCGTTCCACTTTAGTGCTGACATTTTTCTTAGGGAATGAAAATTACAGTCATCAGCAGAGATGCTCGTATAATGTACGAGATATTTTTGTATGACATATTTTATCGCTAACCGGGATTATCAAAGATTCTGTTTATTTTCCTCTTTTATTAAGACTAAAAATATATTCTGCGTCTGCCCAAATGATTGCAGTCATCAAGTTATCAATGTCATTTAAGTTTGAGTGGTAGGTGTTAGACAAGGACAGCAATTAAAGATAGTCGAGTCGCACTTATAAACTTAAATAATAATTTCAGAGCCATTAGCTAAAGAGACTTTGTAATGACACTTTTGAATTCAATTTTATTCAGATTTGTTTTATTCAATTACGATATCCATTCTTACGTCTATCCAAGCCTTTATTTACTAATATCCCAAGCTACAATAATACCACCAATATGGTGTTTGATAATGCGTGGGTATAATCACAGGATCAAGGTTGATGTGTCCTATCATCAACTTTAGCTATCCCATGATTAAGGCAGACCTGTGATGTAATCAACTCGTGTTGGAAATACACGTGTGCTTTTAAAACTAGTTGCGACTCGCGGGTTTGCTTGAGTGAAGGTTTTTGTGATGAACAGCAGAAACAGATAAAAATAAAATAAAATTTTCGTTTATGCACACCACAATAAGTGCAGGATTCGATAATTAGTGTTGTTAGCCCATGTTCTACCAATATATTAAAATCGGAAGCGTTTGGAAGGCAATAGTAATTTACCAAGCGCTGGGAAAGTAAAATTGTGGATATTTAATGTGTCCATAGTTATTTTGTTATTCAGGATAAAAAAAATAACAAATCGAAATTCATAAAAATCAGTTTAACAGTTCATGAGATCGTTTAACGAAACAAACGGTAAAAAGTACTTTGTTTTATGTATGTACGATTAGATGCCATTATCAAGGCTGTTGCCTGCTAGTGGATCTGACAAGTTTTTCTACAGTTTTTTATAACCATTCATTATTCGGACCGGTCTCGTGAATGTAAATACTACAAAGATGATTGTAAACATCTGATCCAAGACATTTTTTTATGTTGGCAACACTGCGCAGTTTATATTGTATTCAGTCAACCAAAGAGGTTGGAACTAGGAAGTTGTTAACACGACTACTTTATTATTCGGTACTGAAAAAGTCTGTTTACATTTTAAAGAGATTTTAAAAGAAATATTTAAACATTTTGTCTTTAAAGATTTAGTTTCTCTTTTGTGGTTAAAAAGCAATCGAAATAAATTGTTGTTTAATTAAATTCATTAATTATTGACCCACTAATTGCTTTTAAGATTATGTGTATTTTATATTAAGAAATACGTGGTCAGTTAAACTGTTGTTAGGAAACTATTTATTTTAGTTTCGGTTAACTTGGTCCCACTAAGCCAGATGCGAAGGCCAGTGCATGAAAATTGTAAACCCTGTTAGAAGTAATGCTAGAAGTGCCAATAAAAAAGGTTGTCACAATTTAGACAATTTTACTCTAACATTATAGAGTTTAGATTTTAGGTTAGAATTGCAAAATACCAAAAAAAAATCAGCATGTACTTATTGCACTTCAAGAGCTTAATAGCCAAATCGAATAGGAATGACTTGGGACCGTGCACCTAGAGTCATTACTGCTAAACTGCCTGAAAGGCGGCCTACTTGAAACAAAACCTTTGTTTTCATTAAACTTGGTATATACTGTGGAATCTGAGCCAATTCCAAGAAATAGCATATTGCAAAAATTGATAACCGATGCAGCCAAAAATAAACAATATTATACAATTAAATAAATAATCCCAATTTGTTCAAATTTTTGCATTATTTAATTAGACTTTACTCATAATGTTTTTATCGTAGTCAATTGATAAAACACAAGGTTATTATGGTGGGTAATACTTCATAAATGTTTATAAACATAATATTTTATGCACACGGAATGACCAGCTTATCAATTTTTAGTACTATTTAAAATGTTTAACTACGTTTTAAACTCTTTTGCTACTTATTTAAACCATAAAAATCATTAGTTGCAACCATTTGAACTAAAATCTATGTTTGGAATATCATCAATTGTCATTAGTGTTCTTCTGCACTTATTGCCTCAACGATCCTTTCTATGTATTCTTAAAGCAGGGCTCCTGCTGGTGTGTAAGCGAGACGCCACTAGCCGCAGTGTAGTGATCTGTCTCGCTTCCACAATAGCAACATCCTTTACTTAAGTATTCACAGTACATACTGATAACATATTACCGTAACCAAAGTCACGGCTACTAAGAATTGCAGACTATTAAACCTCGACTTACATCAGATGCCCCACAAGGAGTACCACGTAAGTCGTAACGCTTTACGTCACGTAATACGTTAACTGGTCGGTTACGTACTTCTACTTAGCTGAGATTTGTGGGTATGAAGACCAGGTTTATAAATTAAGGAATTTTGGGCAGTATTTTGTACTTTATGGCACAAATTTTATTTGATTCTTGGGTCTGGTAGTCGAAAAGCAAGGTGATATAAAAGTTGGTCGTATTAAACCTGGTGGATATCCTCATTTTCTTTTGCCCATGGGAAGGCTAGAAGACGTAAAAGATTTCCACCAACTAAAACCACCTTAATGCTTGTCTATTCCCCTTTGCCGGGGTCATGCGTGAACGATTTAAGCTACAGTCCAAAAATCCATGAGCATTGTCGAGTTTCCAAAGCTCCAAATATCAAATATACAATCAAGTTACTTAGTGTTGGGATTGAAATTAAGCAGGTTTAGCTAGAAAATTTGGCCACTTTATAAATCTTATTTTTTCTGAATAGTTTCGGACCCAACGGGAGTCCTTATTCATGTAGTAACACGGCAGCGGGAAAGTCAGTAGAATCTTCGTTTTTCTTCTACATTTATTCCTAGAATGTATCTACACCGACATAGTAATGTATAACGCTACCCTGGCGCTAATCTAATCTGGCATTCATATATTTCTATACGGCCTTCCAAAAAAGTCAGCCTAAAAAAATAAAAGTAAAAATTTTCACATTGAAGAGTTCTATTTGTCGAATCAATGCTATTGATACGAAAATAGTGATACGCTGTGACCGTGAGTTTCTTCCCGGTTTCCTATGAAAAACATTGTTAAATATAAACTCTTACGCACCGTTACACAATCGTTTTGATATGACGCGAGAGAAAAGCTCCAACACGGAGCATGTGACTTTGTTTTTCGTACTCTACATGTATTTTTTTTTAAGAATATTTGATTTAGACTGATAGAACTGCTTGTTAATGAGAATTCAGTATAACATGACATCAGGGACTAACGAAAAGAAACTCTCTGTAGTGAGAGAAAATACAAGCGTCCATCCAACTGGATCCAAGTTAATAAAAATCTGTCTTACATATAGGTACCTACTAGTACAGTAGGTACTCTAAAATACCTGATATCTAGTACCTCCACATTTCAAGTACTGTTGACACTGGTGTTATATTGCAAAAGAGTCCCTCAATAGGTATTGTACGCCATCTTGCTATAAACAAAACGTTTTAATGAATTCTCTCCAATGACTCCGAAGATTTCTTTCATCTACTCAAAAGAAAATTGTAATTAATTCTCGTTTACGTAAAATATTTTTATCCATATGTTTACACATAGCAGACGTTGCGATTATGAATCGTACGCGCAGGTGCTGGCATATTGATTTCATTAAGCGCACCATTATGTTGCAATTCATTTGAATAATGTCTGCTGTTTCTGTGCTGACGTTTCTCCTCATATTTGACTTGGCTACTTATTTGATTCTAGTTGAATCAAAGAGTTGTTTTATAAATATTATAATACATTTATCTTACTTTCAATCAACTGAGGTTGTATGTTCGTGACCTTCAAAATAATCTAAACCTAGATAGCCTTTCTTGTTATGTGACTGTACCCACTGCAAAAGTGAAGCATTATTTAATGTAAAATATAATAATAGGATTATTTACCCTGTACTTGTATTTGAATCGAAATTATGACAAGGGTATAAAAAGATTTCTGCACCGCCCCCCCCCCCACCCTTTTAGCCATACTCAGAACCCGTGAAAGCATTTCAAGTAGTTCTCCTTCATTTTTAGCGCCAAGTAAAAAGTCTTCACTGTCAAAATGAGAAACAAAACTTTGCACTTGCTCTCAACAATCAACGTGCATATTATGACGTCATCAACCAAATAACATTAAAAACTTACAATATCTACAAACCCTTCTAAGTATGTCTAAAAATACTGCGGTAATGTGCCGACTGTACTAGCATTACCGACTGTTAAGTACATACAAAGGTCACAGTTGCCTTACGCTGACGTCACGCGGGTGGGTCAACCACACCCACAACTGCGCAGCGCCACCGCGAATCAGCATTCAGCGACGAAAGCAACTCGCGCGTTGAGCAATGGCCGATGGTTGGGGGCTCGATATTTCAATTTCGAACACTTGCACTTCCGCTGTTCTAAATTTGTAATGTTGCCGTTCTGAGTACGTTATTAAAAGTTTGTATTTGTAGTTTTCTTTTTAATTTATGGTTTTTTGTTCATAGAGCTGTTTGTTTGTTTTTAAATAAATACTTTTTTAATATAATCGTATAATGTTTTTAATGTTGGCATGTTAGGTAAAAGCAATCGTCTTTTACTTGAACTCTAATATGAGTATTTATAAGCCAGTTAGCAAACAGTTTATATAACCGGATTGTTTTCATTAAGCCTATAATTAATTGAGTTACGCCACACACAGTGAGATTGCATCATTGTAACGTCATCTTAACACTTGTATGGAGTAAAAAAACAGTAGAATAGCTTTGTAAATAGGAGCTAAGTGGGTACATGTTTACTCTGCAGTACCTACTACTTAAAAGTTTTCCTTGTGTCTGTTTTCCCATAGCTTAGCTTGGCAATTGTTTTGTAATGATGTCAGCGAGGCAACGACGCCATTGTCTCTGTCACGTAGCCTCTATTTTCTCTATGTAATCACTGGTTTAAGTTTATTTCTCCTAAAATAACGTGACCCTTCCCTTTCAGGTTTACTGTAGTCGGGTTAAAAAGGTTTGAATTTTTTGATCGTTCGCAGGTAAGTAGTAAAATAAAAAAAAATAAAAAAAGCCTGCCTAAGTGGTCTTCAGGTTAATTATTAACGATACAAGTTAATTTATACCCAGATGTAACTAAAAAACATCATTAAGCAATTAAATAGAATAGTGTTGATCAATTTTAAAATTATGTGCATATCATCACAATGTATTTGAAAACAGCGTCACGGAAATAGTTACAGTAATGTTGCATATTATCGTTATAAGCAAGTTTATTAGAAACAGGGACGTAAACAATTTAATAACATTTATAAGCAATTTATTGCACTCATTCATACACGCGTTATATCTTATACACGAGGAAAATTACATCTTACAGATTAGTTTATACACGACAACGCAAGTTTCCCTAGCTATAGTTCATGATATTAATTTCTAAGTAACTGCCGCCATACAAACTCATTGATTCACCAAAAGACGTGTAAAGGGGTAGCTTCAATTTGGTATTTGTTATTATCGAGCCATCAGAAAACGATCATCTGTAAAAAATGAAATTGTTCATAAGATGCCTGATTGAAAGACGCTCGAACAGATAGCAAAGCCTCAGTGGATAGGCTTACGTTTCTACCGTCTGTAGTAGGTAGTTAACCTTAACCAGTCTATTAAAAAATTAACTTTGCTTTTTTATCAACCTTTGATGATACCGTAAGAAAAAGTACTGTTCCTATTAAATACTTAGATCACTTTATTTCAAGACAGTTTCGAAAATAGCAGTTGGTACATGATATTTACGGGGTTCTGTTTAAACATGCAAAGGCATTCATCATTAGAAACCAAAGTCGTCAGCTATTGAATATACATTGTCTCATATACCTAATAAGTTATTCAGTATCATATTGCAATATTAACAAGAAATACAGAATTGAAACTACAACATAAAACGTTAAGTCTTAATGTGCTGTACGCACCCGCAGCTGCGCAGTGCGATTGGTTTTGCTTTGATATTGCTACGTCACACGGCTGTGGTCCAACCTTGAAGGTTTTCAAGAAATAGGCATTTTTTTGTTGCTTTATGTTGGTTGTCATCATGGACATATCTGAAGTAGTTGGAGGGAAATATCAAACCAAGGAAATACAACCAAACTTGAAACATTTTGGAAGAAATTATAAATCCACGCTAAAGATGGTACATAATGATGGTAAAATATTTGGGTTTCCATCGTTCAGGAAAGGCTAATTCTAATGGTTTACTGGTAGTCCCTTTAGAAGTCTATGCATTTGTATTGTGATATACGACAGGGTTCTCAACCACCTCTTTTACACTGGTTCCGCTTGATTCTGCGTAATTGCACTGATAGCGGATAGCCGATTGGTCTAGGTCACCACACCAAAGCCAGAGTGCGCGACGTGTCGCAGATTCGATTGTCGTGTAGAACAAGCATTAATGTGATCCACGGATTCATGTTCTAAGTGTCTTCGTGAATGCGACTTGTATCTTTGTGACACTCCTTGACATAAGTATTAAAATCCTTATTGCGGGAGTCGTTTATTTAAAAAACAAATATGAGTAGATGCAGGGTGTTAATAACATCTACAACTAAACCGCTTTCCCGTCCACATATGAAATATTCAACACATGCTCAATGTATGTAAGTATTAGTATCATATGCATGAAACAGCTAGAATAGTATTTCGTAACCGTATTTGTAGTTTCTCTTTCTTAATAGACTTAGTTGCGACAAAATATGTTACTGTGAAACTAAGTATTTCAGATAAAATTAAATGTCTTGTTGTGATGTCACTCATTAGCAAAGATTGTTTTTCAACCTATTTTCCAGCGGGGAAACCAAGGTCGTTGGAAATGGAGATTAATCTTTGTTGTAGCATAAAGGCTTTGTTCCTCTGAACTTGAATTTTCCGAACGATCTCGTTAGCATAGGGGTCTCAAAAATATAAGTGTATATTGCGAGACTAATTTCGCACCCGACCAAAAACAATCAAGAGCAGATGTAACGGTGTCGCCAGCAAACTAAATAATTCTCCTTGTCAAAAAATAAACCATCCTAGATTCTATTTTTTTTAAAGAATCATGGTTGGTATCATTCCATAAAAAAACGGGACTGACGGAAATAAATTCTTTTTTCAAATATACACCACAAAAGTAAATGTCTGTACACACCTACACTACAAACAGTGACTGCAGTCATTTGTACGCAAATTCCTTTAAATTGCAACCACAACCACTAAAAGAGCAAAATAAGTATAAATGTCAAAACGTTCTCCACGTCATTTGACATTGAAGTAAGTGACAAGCGCTAACCGAATACTAATTAAACAGTAAGTTACGGTGCAGTACTTCCTGAATCTTAATTCTTGCTGTTATACAATCAAACGGTCGTCCTTGACCACCGGAGGCATGAACGCGCCGTCCATTTTGCGATTTTACGATGCGATCGAATTTTGTAAACTGAAGATTACTTTTTTGTCTATGGCACGAGTGTTGATGAGTTTTTTTTTAAGATTTATGAATACATCTCTAGTTTCATCGCCCTATCCCTTTTATTATAGTGCGATGAAACCCAGCGAACGTTGTTTTAATAAGATGCATCATACAGATATACAATGGAAAAAGAAATATTTTGTCCCAATCTCAGATGAAGTCAAATTCTAGACACAATGTAAGGTTAGCTGTTCCAGGAAACGTTTAATAAAAAAAATGAAAGGTACGTTACATAGATGTTGTCCAAATCTCAGACCTAACCAATATACACTCAAAAATCCATGAGAATCGGTCAAGACGTTTCGAAGGAGTTTAACTACAAATACCGTGACACGAGAATTTTATATGTAAGATGTAGGTAAATGCACAAGTTAAAGTCTATTTATAAAACTCCGTTCCTTAATTATACACAATATACCTACACTTGATTAAGATGATGACATGAATGCAAAACCTACTTATCTTTACGATTTAAACACACGTGAAACGACAGACAAATAATTTTTTTATGTTTTATTTGTATGTATCGTAAAACTTTTGTCATTCCGCAGCAATTGCGGTAACATTTTTGATAAAATAATCCTTGTAACCTAATTTAGAGTTTCTGATTGTGCGTATGAATAGACAAGAGACTCCTAACGTTTTGGTGATAGGTAAAAAACTAGATAAAACAATAAATGGTAGAAACATGTTAAGCGACGGACCATGCAATTTTTTAAAACTCTCGTGTTATGTGATTTCGCATCTCCCATTTATACAACCAAAGCTCAAAAATCATTCCGCATTCTAAAAATGTGATACACGAAATACCTTTTATTTAAGTAAAATGAGGAAGTTAAACACAGTTTCATCTTTCCTATCTGAAAGACAATGCATAATCCTTGTTTAAACTAAGCCAAAAATACTGCATTAGATGACGTCATACAAGTAAGAAAACAAGATCTGTTTCTTGAACGGGCTGGCTGTGAAAATTCTAGGTTGAAAAGAAACGCTGGCACATGTATTTTCTAACGCTGACGCACTTTCAAGAGCGTATGGCTGGACTTTGAACATCAATATAATGGTAAGGACGTAGAAGGTCGTGCAAAAAACCCGCCAAGTGTAAGTTGGACAAGCGATTTTGAGGGTTCCGTTTAAACGGGCTAAGTAAAACAAAATTGGACTACCATCCAATTTATGATGTACTTAATATTATAAGTAATGTTTTTATTTGAATTATGTGTTGTTATAGCAGCATCCAAAAACATCATCTGTGACAAAATCAACAGCCTAGCTATTACGTTGCATGAAATACAGACCGGACACATGGACCGATAGCGCCTTAGCGATAGGGTTTTACTTTTCAGGTACGGTACCCTAAGAACCGTCAAAAACTGCGAAAATATAGAGGTTATTTTTTCTTTCAATGATTTACTAAAGTTGGAACTGTCGAGTCAGATGACATGGTCTTTCTTTTAGTAAGGATAGGATAAATTTAGGATGGTTATAATTGAATACTGTTTACAGTATGGATAAATATTTGCCATGCTTACGGATAGCCCAGAAGTCACGGTGATATTTTTCGTGTTAAAACAAATTCAGGCTTGTCGAAGACTTAAAAATAAAAACTACAGGTTTTACTCCCTTGTGAAAATCATGTTTAACTCTAGCGCCTGATTGTGCATTGATTGATATGGTTTAGGTGGCTTATAGAAAAAATCGGTTAAATTAATTCTATAAAATACGAATATACAAAGAGTTCATGATTTCGTATTCGACTAAGGGAACTGAAAACACTCGATCGTAACTGGATATAAATTTTCGACTCGTTTTCAATCGGGATTACATTTTCCGGAACCATGCACCGAGTCCAAACAAATTCCAAAAGTCCCAACACAATTTCCAGTTTAAAAATATCTCTTACCTACCAAGCAACTAGATTCAAACAATCAATCAATTCAGCTTATTGAAGTCCACTGTAGGGCATAGACCTTCCCCAAGTTGCACAACACCCGGTCCTCAAACTAGATTAATCAGTTAAAAAGAACTAGTTTACAGTTACAACTGGCAGCTTTAGTTACTGTTATAAGGCTAGGTAACGCAATTTCCTTGGGTTATTAGGTCAAGCTGCGCCATAATTCTACGCTGCACCTAGGTCGTGGACGGAGTAATCATTCTTAGTACATTACCATGTAAGGTACTTTGTAATGATGGTTAATGCACAGCAATATGATTATTATTTCTAACACCTGAATTATGGTTTAATCGAAGACATAACTTTGGAAAAAAGCTTTATTCTTTACATACTTATGTACATAATTCTGAACACTGATTTGCTCCTAGATTGCTAGATCAATTTGAATGTTTTTTTTGTATATATTATGTTTGGTGTGGAGTTGTTGCTTTTGCCAAATCAACCCAGCCGTACGAAGTTAGCCAGATCAGCTAATGAAATATTTTGTTCCAAAACTTTTACACAGTGTTGTCTAGTTGGAAACTAGGAAAATCTCGACTTATCAAACCTAACTCCTTATGAAGATCTTAATACTGATGGTATTTATATTTTACTGATCGAATGAAAATAAATAGCTTACTGCGTTAATTTGGTCACTGCTTTCCATATTGATTTTGGCTTCCACCTGAAAATAATAACAGAACATTTCCATAACGTCTTTCAATAAAATGTTGCAATCTAACTTCTTAAATGCGGAGAGATTTAAGACTGTACACACTATACATAAAACTTGAAATTGATGATCTACATAAGATGTTATGCTTATGACGTCAATAGAAAGCATTGCAATTCAGATACCCGAAAATAAATTCCATGCCCACGCACAGATATTGATATATTTTTTAAACCGATAAAGTGAAGCTGGAAAAGCTAAACTAACATCAGATTCCAAGATTTTCTCATGGATTATCTGGGCCTAGAAGACAATTTTCTTATTGAGTTTAAATTATATTGAACCACTCATATATACATATAACTGAGTCTGTAAAAATGTGATGTCTGCCCAAATGATAACGCTGAAATGTATGGACTAACAAGTCACTTGTCACTGGTCAAAAATGATGTGAGATAACATTGTCTCGGTCCACTGGAAATGTTTTTCTTTATACACGCGTTTCCCTTTGTAATCATGTCTTGCAAGTCGAATTGAACGCAATTTTTATCATACACTGGATTTACTATAATTTTTCATGCGTAATGCAATAATATGTTAACTTGAAGCTGACCTTATGCCGTATTTGGAAGTTTGTAATCCGGGTGAAAAATGAAACAGCCCCTCGGTCTTGTTTGATTCGTATTGACGAATACATTAAACTACAAAAAACATTTCTTTATGTTAACCTGCATCCTCTGGGGCGTTTTTTGCCTGTCCTTTATAGGTTTATATCATTATATGCTTAACATGCCCTTGGCTCGGTTCTGTTTTATCTGCACTTGACCAGTTTATTGCCGGATGAAAATAGCGACCCTTAATTTTACGATACACTTTTACTGCTCTTTCTTAATTATGTGCCAGAAGTGGGAGTTTGTTTTTATCGTGTTTATCTTCAAATCGGTTGACCTTAGTGCCGTTCCGATACTCCAATCAATCAATTTAGCCTTTCAACATTGCTGGACAAAATACCCTACAAAATTAAAGCACAATTCTTCCATCATTCATCTTGTCCTACACTGCTGTATTCTTGATAATTTTTAGTTTCATTTACTTAAAATCATAAAACCAAACCCCTTGTTGAACCAAAAAACAAGAAACATACCAGTCCAAAATCCAAAAACTTTACGACACTATTGTCTGTCCTCACATCCATAACTAGTTTCATCTCGTTTTCATCAGATTTCGTCTATTCTACTCTTGCCATGGACACTTAATTTGAAGAATTTCCACAAATGAATCCTGTCAACAATATGAGGTCACGTCACGACTCGTTGAGCAAACATAATCTTGTATTTAGCGGATATGTTAAAATCTGTGTATGTAAAATTTTACATGAAGGTCGTTTCATGAAGATTTTCATTTACTTTCAAGGCTTCATTGGCTTATTATGTAATGCTGAAAACTGTATTTTGTTTAATCGATTTTGATTATTTTGAGGTATGACGCATATAAGCACGTTTTTTGGTCTATTATTTAAAGGGAAACAAACATTGTTATCTAGTGATATAATGTACGAGATTTTTGTCAAAAAACAATGAGACAGCACCCCGTATCACCAACCCTTCACCGCACAATATCATCCTAAAATCATCTGATCAGATTTCCTTATCCATACTTTATTTTTGCATGGGAAAACGCTATTCAGACATTAACAAGAAATTAAGATAATCTAATAAACTCTTTAAGATAATACAAGTTATTGCACCATTACACTCAAAAGTGTGACCATATGAACTGTTTGTCCAAAGAATTAAAGCCTATTTGGCATACAGCGTGATGACGGTCATAATTCATACATACCCATTCGTTGATGAATGACGGAAAGTAGCTTACTTATCTGATAGGAGACCACGAATGGCCCAAATTGTTGTTTGCATCCATTCTCATTGTTTTTATATATGCTTTTATATGGTAAAATGAACCGTATTCCCTTGTATTAGGTGTCACTGATGGTCTTCTGTGGTGGACCGTGTGGTATCTATCCTAAAACGTATTAGTTGACTCGACAAACAATGATAGGAACTGTGTCCGCCGTAATAGATAGATAAAAGTGCCATCGTGAGGCTTAATTAAATATTTTTGGTGAGTTTGTACTCTGTTTTTAGCGTTTTTTCGTGGATGGAATTTTGATTTATCTTTAAGTAAAACAGGATGTGAAAAAGAAACAGAATTTTTGCTTAATTCCTCCAATATGGATTTTACTTTTTGGTGAGACGAATAATTTTTAATCAATCAATCAATCAATCAGCCAATCATAGTCCACTGCTGGACATAGGCCTCTCCCAATTTACGCCACAACACCCGGTCCTCCGCCTTCCGCATCCAGTCCCCTCCAGCGACCTTTCTCAGGTCATCGGTCCACCTGGCGGGCGGGCGTCTTACCTTACGAATAACTTTATTTTTGATAATTTTAACTGCATGGACAGCTGAGTAATTGAAGTAACCACGCCGAAACTCATTGTGTGCAACATGTCGCGGGTCCGATCATCGCATAGAACAAGCGTTATTGTGATCCCCGAATGCTTGTCCTGAGTCTGGGCGTCTTTGTGCAAGTGACTTGAATAAATTGAACAACGATATGAGACCAAGGAACTTGTCATTAATATACTATATCGTAACATAATTATTACGTTATAACTAATCTAGGATACTACAACTCATAAATGAAACATTGTCAGTAACCCTAGTATTATTTAGGTCACTCAAGAGACCTAGATCACAATGAGCTTACATAATGACTATGTGGTCTGATTGCTCGTAACTGCGTATTATTATTGCCAACCTCTATCTTATGCAGTTGCTTATGTTTAAATCATTATATGACTCAGTTGAAGTGTGGTTTAAAGCACGTATGCAGTCAACGAATTAAAAAAAAATGTTAGTTCAACAGGAAAACCCAGGTTGAAATGTTTTAGTGCATATAATTTTACGTTCATGACTGATTGGTATGTACTTTCCTTAAAATAAAAAAAAGAAGAGTTTTCCTTATCCTCGATGAGTGATAGTATTTTGGTCATGACTCGACACCTGGAAATTCTTTAGAAAAACTTGTAGTTTGGACCATTCAGTTCCTAAGTTAAATAGCCGTTTTCTGGGGGAAGCTTTATCTAGTTTATCAAAGCTGTTCTTTATATCTTGGGTAAGCTTGTTGTGTTTACCAGGACGAGGGAATTCCGTAATGTCAAAGAGCTGAATGCACTCAAAGAAATGGTTATTTCATCTGCACGAAAGTATGCATGTAGACTAAATGGAAACTAAAAATATCTTCAAGACCAGAAATAATTTTTCAATCTAGAATGAATGTAAACTGTATCTGAAGGTCGAACACTTTCAAACATTGATTTGTAATGTCAGTGCATTATTGTTTTGCATCGGGCACCAGCCTCGGCCGCGGCCCATTTAGCCAATCAACGTGGTTCCAGATGGCATTCCAACAACTCTTGAAATAAAACTTATTGGAGAAGCGAGACGAATACTCCGCCGCGTAGAGCACCGTCCCTCTTTCACAATTGCGAAAATATCACTTAAAGATATGAAGGTCTGTTTTTTTAATTCATTACATAATCAATCTCCATTTTAAAACATGGAAGCGTTCCAAATAGACAAAAATATTTTCAGTCAATGTTAAAAGATATTTATTTCAATTCGATCCGAAGGCGCGGCGGGCTCTTTAATAGGTCCATTGTAAATTGATCTATCAATTCGACCAAAGTCTACTAGTTCAGGGTTGTTCCAGTCTGGTCAAGAAGCTGCGTAGTGTAGTGACGATATCAATAAAAAAGGTCTGGTGTTAATAACGGGAATGAGTGCTAATTGAGGGCAATTTACACGGTGTTCATAGCTCATACGTCATATATGCGTAGTTCGGTCTTGATTTCCTTTTTGATATTGGATATGTGCATATGCATACATATCAATATACCTAATAGGTGCACGTGCATGTGATGGTATCGACTACATTTGCCTACTCGCATTTCACGGTTATCTAAGGATTTCTCGACATTTGGGAAGATCTCTTGGCAAAGAGTGCTAGTTAGGATAAAAGAAAATAGAAGCTATATATAAAATGATGGCTATATACATAGTTGTTAATGGAATAACAATAATGTATTTTGCCTAATCCGTTATCCGTTTATTGATTTTTTTAGTGTAACATGCAGGTGCTAAATCGATTTTGTCTCATACCACTTTGCTACTAGTTAGCAAAGTTGTATCGAGATGTCCAAAATGGCGTTATCTAATAGGATACTAAAACAAAGCTTCTTGGTACTTTTCCAGTATTGGTCGGTGAACAAAATGTTGTTGATTTATCTATTATCGTGATGGTAATTTGTCTTATCAGTGATATTCAATTAACTTAGAACGTAAGTGAATTTCCGTATAAAGTTTCCTCGTAGCCTTTTAAGTTTACTTTGGTAACTTAAGGCAAGATGCACAATATTAGATGGCGCCGCAAGGGTGATTATACACATAGCAAAATCGATGTCATTAGAAATTTTACCTAAAAATCATCTGACAAGGAAATTCTTATAATAAACCTAAGATAAGAAAGAAAAACGGACCATTAACAAATAACACTTACATTTTACTAGCACCATTTAATTAGCTGTTGTTCTAGTAATTAACTCACAGATAAACGAATTTCTTTCCTAATGGAATTCCCTTAAACTGGTCGGAATGTGACTAAGCTACACAAAACTGTATTAGCTATATAAATCTATAAGAACTAACAACGTGTACATCTCGTAAAGCATTGTTCGATGAAATGCATTGTCTATTCTGTAGCGTGCATTGACCAAGCTCTTGTTATGTAATCAATACAATTTGATACCTTAAGTCCATTAATATTTTCTGTACGAAACATTATACATATCTGAAAATATTATGTCATCTATTAGTGTGTTCGTCTCCTAGCACCAAGCCGTCAAAAAGCAAGACCGATAGTGTTAATAAAACTTGATGGCACGGATAGCCGAGTGGTTGAGGTCATCACGCCAAACCCACCGTGCGCGACGTGTCGCGGGTTTGATCCCCCGTAGGACAAGCGATTGTGTGATCCACGAATGCTTGTTCCGAGTCTCGGTGTGTTTTTGCATGTGAAATGTATGTTTGTGAAACACCCCGACACACAAGGATTTAATACCTTAGTGCGGGAGTCGTAAAATAAAACAGTGTCTTATATAAATAATTATTTGTCGACAGAATCCAACCGGATGTGGGCGAGCGCGTCCTTCGTGGGGGTTCTCATCATCATCGGGCTGCCTCTCTGGTGGAAGACCACGGAAGTATACAGGTATTATCCATTTACGATCTATCGAAGAGTCCGCTAACAATAAGGATAACATTGCCAATAAACATAAGTGTAATGAGAAGGAAATCGCAATAGAATGGAGAACGTAAAGAAGACTAAATGTATAGAAATGGCATTCCTTTTCGACTAGTTAGAAACGTGACCAGGATGAAGATTTAGAGGATTTCAAAATTTTGCTTCCGCAGCTGCAGCATTATTAACTTATTGTAGTATCACATTATTGCCTTATTGGACCACTATTTTGGGCCCACTGAATGATTAATAAAGCCCATTTAAATTTATCCACCTTTTTGGCTATGCTTTTCCGTCAACGATTGTCAGTCGAGCTTAGTCTCAATTGTGTATTTGGCTAAAAAAATCTAAGAAGTCCATCATATTTCCAAAAAAATATAACTCATTATGTCGGTAATTACCCCAAAAATGTTATCAATATCATAACTTTCCCGCACGTCAAAACACGTGTTAATAATTAAAACATTTAATTAATAACAGGGTCTGTTTTGATAACTCTCATTGATTGATACACCTATATTTTATTGCATTTTTATCAAGCCGAAATAATTGCTCTGTAACCTCAGATAACCTATACTTTTATTTTTTTAACACTTGATAATTGGATATGTCTCTTTTGAGACCTACTCTATAAAACGTTTCGTTTTGTAAGTTTTGAAGAAGGTGATGAAGTGTCAACGGTTAAATGTTACTGACTAACACTGCTGGAACTACTGCTTGGGAACAAAACCAATTATATGGCACTTGAAACTATGAAACTATTTTGTTTAACTGACTTGAGTATCCCAATGCTCCAAATGTTAATAGATTAGATAAGAAACTAACTTGCACTACTCCAAAATGGTTATAGTTTTTTTTTCTATTATATGATATTTCCCCACTATTTTTTCTTTTCGTAGGGTTGATGCAACTTGGTGGCATAGTCTAAACCGGCCATAGGCTTCTAAAGTGGTTAACGGCGCGGCGCCGGCATCGGCAGCGTGTTAAGCCATTTTGAAAAAATTCTAAGGCGTCCTGATTTTCTATCCTTATTTATTCTATAACTTTTAGCAAGGGATTGCTTTTCAATACACACATGAAATCGAGAGGACTTGCTTGCCTTGATATTGGTGCCTGCCGGGATTTGAACCTAAAACCGAAAAGTCGTAATATATGTATTGGATAGCCGAGTGGAATAGATTACCACATCAAAGCGACAAGCCTTTGTGTGATCCACGAATGCTTTTGAATCTAGGTGTGTTGTATATGTGACATAAATTAAACCCTTCTGTAGCGCGGGAGTCGTTTATAAAAAAATAAGTAGAAAGCCATAGAGATACTTGGAAAATTTGGTATATCTCTCACACGATAGGACTGCGATTATGTTTACGTAGCCAATTTTAGACTATGGAGAATTCTATCTATAGTACTAATGACAATGCACCGTATTATGTAAACTATGCACGACCTGACTAGTACGTAATCTTTATACGTAAACAATAACATGACGCTTTATCACTGTAGTGGTGTAACTACAACGAAACTTTCCAGGAATATGAATTTATCTCAGCCAACATGTAATTTGGTATATAGAATTTTATTATAGGTAAGGTACTTTTAACACATATTCATAACATCCCAAGTTATGAATGTGTGTCAAAAGTAAACTAGAAAAAAAAATGGTTAAACAGGTGCTTTTCTCTCATAATAGTGCTGGGCTACTTGTAAATGTTACAATGGGATGAAATAAATTGAATTAAGTCAACACCAGGTTTTTTATGTTTTTGTTGACTCCCGCGCTGGCTATATCGTTGTGTCTCGGAGGGTTTCACATACTTAAAATTCGTATTAAAATACATACCGTGACTCAAAACAAGCATTGGTGGAACACACAAATACTTGTCCTTTGCGGAGATCTAATTAAACCCGCAAAACTTCAGTGAAATTTCAACTTTCTAGGAATCACGGTTCATGATGATTGATGACAGACAGACAGCGGTGACTCAGTAATAGGGTTCCCTTCCTTCCGTTCCATAGGTACAAAAACCTAAAATTATTTTTTCAATGAGTCGAGAAAACAACGCATTATTATACAATATCGCTTAAATTCACGTGATTTTATTATTAAAGACACCGACTCCTATGATAATAACTTTATTATGTAAATATATTATATCATTTACTTTAATGTATCGCAGTCGTAAGGTTTATTACTGTAGTTCAATACGGTCTAGAACTCTAGATCAACAGATTCTTGGCAATAATTATGCCATAAAGTTCAAAGATCTTACTAGTTTATAGTATTTGTATTTACCTTAGTTTCCTATATTGCGTTATAAATATGTCTTAGATTACGCGGAAATATTTGAAGAAAAAAAATATTTTTCGTCCTTCTTTCAATTATTTGTCACCCGACTATAAATCATGAGCTGTGGTGCCACAATTGAAATTTTCACAGGGGATTTCATTCGTTTTTTTTTAATATAAATAGAGCTTAACCAACGTGGATATGGATGTAGTGATATTTTGCAATTCTTTTCTTCGTAACCCTAATTATATGTAACCCTCAGTTTCGTTAGTCTTAGGTACTCGTACTTCACTGATTAGTTTTATAATTAACCATTACTCTATTATTCCCAGGGTATCATTACCGTTCGACAAGATCAGCTCGTTCGACACGCTGCCGCATGCGATCACCACCGAGCTGTCGGTGCTCGCTAATGACGACGCCACCGCGACCGAGATCATTGGCCTCATTGAACATGCCTTTAAAGATTCTGGTATGTATAAGCCTCCGGAGACAAGCACAAAACGCAGCTGCATCACATTTCCTGTAGATACATTTTATGAGGACCGTAGCATACGGTTGAAGCTGGTGTTGGCCACAAACCACAAGTCGTCTCTGCTCGCTTTTTAAGTTATTAACCAACTTCTGGGCTCAGCCTTGTTTCCATATAAGTTAGATTTGGGCAGTGATCGCCACGCTAGTTCAATGCGGGTTGAGGATAACAGACCCCACTGTTTTAAATCCGGGTTTCCTCTCAATTTTGTTCAATATCAAAAACTGCAAATAACTTTGGAAATGTCACATTTGTACTGTGCCTGCTTAGGAATCATACCTGCACCTTGCAAATCTGTGGGATATTATGATATGACAATTTTTCTTGCACCTTCCGAATTTAATAATCAACTTCAATTAAGGCGATTGTCTTATTACAAATTGCTTAACGGTACTAAGATGATAGTTGGCCCACAGTATGGTAATCTGGTGTCATCGAACAGGAACAATGGTTACGGTTACTCAAAACAATTTAGAACGTAAAAACTGCATTGTAATGGATTCGACGAAACAAAAACAAAAATGTCTGGTTAATTAACAATGCAAGTTAGGACAATGTATGCTCATTGTAACGTTAATACCTTAATTATCATCTTACAAACATAAGTGTCGACTCATTATTTGAATGCGAATTCCACTGTGAAAAGATTCTCCAAAAATACTTCGGATGGATATCTTCAAATGCCCCCCCCCCCCATTTTTGAGCTTCAGCGGTAGGTAGGGTAGACCTTTTACTGATTCAAAACCACACATGTTACTTCCTTTGCCCTTTGTGTACCGGCGCCTCGGTAACCCTTTCTGACAATCCCGCTGTCTTCAAAATACGGAAATTAGTTTTACTGCTTTGATTTCAAGTTTATGATAATAAAGAATATGAATAAAGACGAATGTTTGCAAGTAGGTCTGTCATCTAATAACGTTGAAACGAATAGAACTATTTTGATATAATTTGGAGTTTGCGTATACTTTAGGGCTAGTAGGCTTAGTAGCTATAACTGTCATCCACGCGGGTGAAGACGCTAGGAATAACTAGTATAATGTAATAACATACGTTTCTCCTTTCCAGATGTAATTAAACTGAAGATATCCAAGTCTATAATTTCGAAGCAACTCCAGTCGACCTTGGAGTTCGTGGCTGACGAGGCGGAGGCGGTGGAGGAGGTGGGGGTGACCTTCGACCTGACGCAGCACAACAGCTTCTACGTGGTGCAGCGGAAGCCGCTGTTCCAGGACACCTGGCTGGCCGGAGACAGGGTGCTGTTCTTCCGGGATGCTAAAGGTGACTGTTGAAACTGTAGACTTATAGGTTTGCTCGTTTAGTTTTGACGCCTATGGTAACCAGTTGGCTAACGAGGACATTTCTATCCTGTGGACAAGTTGTCCTTTACGTTCTAAGTGAGTCTCCGTTTAAAAGGGTTCCGTGCCCAAATGTTAGGAACCCTATTACAGATGAATTTCAGTTGCCGATATAGCAACAAATAATGAAAATAAAGGATAAATAAAGTTTTTCGTTGCAAATTCTGTTATCTGTTCTAGTTATCTGCTAGCCTATTTGTAAGGAAACTTACAAAACCGAAGCTTCTTTTAACACTTACTTTATGTTCAGATTAAACTAATCTAAAATTATCTTCTTATCCATACCAGCGGCTACAACAGTGGTAGAAACTCTGAAGCGCGTGGTTTACCAGACCGCAGTGCTGGAAGGTGCCAAGTCCGAGACAGCTGACGTGGCCCGCCAGACCAGGTTCCCGCCGGGAGCTGGTTACCATATCGTCCTGTCTGTAGTCCATCCGAACCCTGAAGCGTTGGATGTGGAGCTGGATGCCGGAGAGGCAGTTGAAGGTGGTCTTTTAATTATTATATTTTTACATTTAGGCTATTTTGAGCCCTTTTTGAAAGTGATGGAGGAATACTAGCCTACTTCTGTATTATATGTGGTGGATATCACTGTGTGTGATAAAATTAACTCAATAATTAGAGAGAGATCAGAATGGTTTTGATTCCTACCTAGGTAAAATTGATGTGTGATGAGCACGATCATTTTTTCTCTTTGGGTGTAATTTATCTATATTATGTATGTCTTTAGAAATACATGAGTAACTTTATCAGTTGTTTGTATTCAGAATATAAGCTTCACTTAGTTCGGAACTAGATGGCGCTGTGTGAAAGTTGCGGAATATAGCATTCATCCATGTAGTATTATTAATATTAATGGTAATGTAATAATTTCGTTTTTTCAGATTACATCGGTTCTTTTGTGGATGAATTGAGCGTTCTTCACAATTTCACTTTAAAATCACAATGGCTGCATCTTCTAGACTTTGATTTTCAAGCCAAAGAGGTGAGTGTTCTAAAACGTTGTACGTACATCTCCAATGTACGTAAAACATTGACAGTAGGACCAACTTAAAAAAAATTCGCTGCCCCCTCCCCCCTCCCCCCTCTCCTGGGTTAAAAGTGGTTACGCCCCTATCTTCAATCTCTTCATATTCCAGGTAAAAGACACCTCAGAGTGGGGCCGCCACTTCTCGGTCCGCACGGAGCGGCTGCACCTGCTGCTGACGCGGCTGGAGGAGCGCGCCGCCACGCACGTGTCCGAGCTGCCCACGCTCAACCTGGCGCTGTACGCCGTCAGGTGCCAGGCTGCGCCGCTCATCATCTACGATCTCAATGGTGAGTATTTGTAGTCCTTCCTTTAGTGATGAGTGTTTGGGATCCTGCTGCAGTACATACAGAGAAAACGGCTTTTACGAAGGCTAAAAGTTTGTTGTCTGTCCATCCAGGGCTGTGTATCAATAACCGTGAAAGCTAGATGATTTAAAGTTTTTCAGATGAAGTAGTTCTATTGCCGCTACATCATTAAATAAAAATGGAAATTAAGGTTAAGCAGCGAGTGGTATGGACATGAATTTGAGGGGTACCCCTTTTATAATATTTAATGTTATTTGGCCTATTTGTACACAAAATGTGCGACTGTCTTCGATGCAGTTGACTGGTTTTTTATCAAGTTTAAAGTAAGAAGCCTGTAAGTTAGAAGTCCGTATAGCTTCACTGCAACCCCTTTTTTCCCGGAGAAATCCTCATGGACATTCTCCGCCCTGGGGAAGGCGGAGAGGTGTGCCGGACTCCTACCGGCTTAAACCACCGGCATGCTTCACCCTTCCCTTGTAACTGAGACCTCAGGGACGCATTGCAAACTACCGCGATCCCAGGCAGGGACGCAACAACAGCAGCCCCTACTGCATCTATACGAATTTATTGAAATAACCCGAAAAAATCACACTCCTTTTCCACAATCTTTACATAACATTCACTTTACATAATATTAAAGATAATCATATTTTAAACCATCTCTTCTTCAGATAAAAAGGTGTCATCCCCCGTCCAAGCCTTCATGTCTCCGAAGTGGGGGGGCGTGGTGCTGGGCAGCCCGAGCGCAGGCGACTGCAGACACGAGCGCGCCATCTGGCGGCCGAACGTTAGGCTCATCATGGGCACCTTCATATCACAGCTCAGGAAACTGCTGGGGATCACTGATGCTGTTCGTATTGTAGTAATTTGGAAACTAGTTTTAGTGTTAACATAATATTTTGTTTTAATAGAGCAACATCTTCGTCACAGGGGTTTCTTATACATCCTTCCATCCACCCAAATACAAGTACTTAGTACAAGTATTTGTATGATCCGTGAATACTTGATCCGAATCTTATCATTCATGTCCATGTGACTTGAATTATTAAATGTTTATTATTATTAAAATAATGATGTAACGGTTTACTCACGCGTATTTACGCGCCGCGTCCTTAAATTCCGTAAATTCCTTACTGTGGAAGACGATACTAAAAAAAAAAAATTCGCTAATTTTTCCAGCATAACCTAACCGATCGATATAATGTATTCAATGACAAATCACGTGACTTTGCTGTGTCAGAAAACAGATCAAAGCTTCGATTTCTTTTTATTTAGATGCGTTATATTCTATCAGGAGCACATAACCGGCGCCCATTTGGAGCCGCTCCGCTCGGTGACTCCTCGCCAGTGGGAGATCGACAACCTGCTGCGGATCCGGACCCTCGAGCAGCTCACATCAGCCGAGAGGACGCTGCAGTCCTTGGCGCAATTACTTGGTATAATAGTTTGTTTCTAAGGTTTATGTAGACTTGTATGAAGGATTGCAACGCATTGCCATACACACACAAAAACGCGGATGACGTAGCACGGCGGGTCAGGTTTAGTCAGTAAGAGTCTGACACTGCCCATTTCCTCCCCCCAAAGGAGTGGGTGTCCTTGAAGATTACTCCGCCTTTAAAGCTTTATTTAGACTTAGCTTTACTTTTACCTTACATTCGGGCTGGGATAAAGGTTTATTCATATCTGTAAGATATATTTAAATATATTATGTAAAATATTTGTGTTTTTTGGGAATATCGAAAGTAATGGCGAATTAAAGTTAAGGATGTTTCATACGTTATTCGGTCGGCCACTGGTATAGAAACTTCTCGAATCCCTCAGCAGGTTTTTGTTATTGAAAAACCTGTTATTAATAGGTTTTATTGTCTGTCTGACTGATTAAATACAACCTTTGTTTTGTGAAGGATAGGGCACGTAATTAATTTTGATTTATACACCTTGATTTTTTAGTCGTCTTACAAAAGCTGCCCAGTTCATGTATCCAATGACTAGAACACATTCATGATAAAAAATTGGTATTTATGAGATTTCAATAAATTTAAAATGCAATTTTTATTAAATATTATGATGCAATTCGTAGTTTTTTCGAAACACAGCTCTGTTGCGAGTGCGGTCCGAGCCTTGTAACAATGGTGAGGGGCGTGGGCGGCGGCGTTTTTATTATTTTTAAAAGTATTTTCAGATTTCTCTTGTTTAATTTTTCTTCGTACTTATTATCTTAGTTGATGATAAAAAAAAATCGCGCCTAGGGGTATTTTACATCGGATACATGAACTGGGCTTCTTTTGTAAGATGATAAAAAAATCACCGTGTATACAACGATTTATAATTTTGATTTAAATACGTCTTAAATACTTCTCCTCTACATTATCACAAATTATTCTTTACAGGAGAAATATCCAACATAGTAATAAACGATGACGTAGGAGCGTCTATCAACTCAGCTGTGGACAGCATCCAGCGAGCGAGCGAGTTGATGCAGAAGGGAGATCTAGTGGAGGCCTACAAGATGTCACAGAGCGCCTTTCTGGCCGCCGAGACCGCATTCATGGAGCCCAGTCTGTTGGCACTGCTATACTTCCCTGATGACCAGAAGTAAGTAGTTGTGACGTGATGGAGAGTAGTAAAGATACAATGACATAGAATCTGCATTGATCGTTGTTCCGTGGGTTTTAGGGCACGATGATTGGGTTTTTTCGTCAGCTTATTGACTATTTGGCCTATCAAGCTAGTTTCTCATTTTCTTACTTCTTGGAAAAGAAAAAAATAAATTTACCTCTTTTGCCAATTAAAACTGCGATTTGTGACTAAAATAAAAACAAATATTTTAAAATAAAACAAACGACATAAATAATATAAAGATAAATCCCCTTAAGCTTCTTCTCAAGCTAGAAAGATTACTTCTCGTTTTATTGTATTTTTTTCATCTTATTTCCAGATACGCAATCTACATTCCACTATTCCTGCCAATAATGTTCCCCGTAGTGCTATCCCTGAAGAACTTGCTGCTGTGGTTTAGAGGCAAGCCCATACACAAGGAGAAGACAGACTGAACTCAACAAATTAGTAAAATATTTACGTTTTCTAAGTTTATTTGATGAGATTAAAGTATTATATCTAAAAGGACTTTGTTATTTCAAGCAGATATCCCAGCAAATATTACGCGTTAATGTAGTATTTGTACGGAAAAGATAATTCGTAAATATTACATGTTGCATGTCAGTGTCGTGAAAAACACGTCTCTTATTAATGTTTTCAAATCACTCTAAAATTATAAAAGTAGTAATAAAACAAAAAACTCGTAAGGGCAAAAGGCTTTTAGCTGTTACGCTTGTAACAATTTGCTTATCGATGTAGGAGATACTGGCTAGGACAACTGATGGGTAAAATTCTCGCCTTAAGAAGAAAGGGTCAGTAAGGTACTAAGATAAATAAAACAAACAAATTGCTTCAATTATATATCATTATTAATACTTGAGGTACTTAATCATAGTCGAAATTCGACCAAAACATTACATTACTTACTAATACGATATCATTGTGCAGAAAATACATTGTGTGTGTCGTTCCAATTAAATTTAATCTAATTATACGTTTTTATACTAACGACGGAGTTATCGCACATATTTGGATACTGGTTGTTGAAATATTTCTGCTTCCGTTGGACAAATACATCGTAAAATGTTTCGAAAAACTTTGGGAATAAATAAGGTTACTACCAACAAGAAACTTGTAATAACGTGAAACGTTTTTCTCAATCAAAGAGTACAATGATAGGGTTTTATGTGCGACCACTCCGTCGAAAGAAAATGTACCTTAAATACTACTGAAGTGAACTCGAAATTACTTGATTTTTGATATGTGGACACGTTCCTTAGCCCTCAGCAGTTACAATTATTAACACAAGCCTATCAATGCATCTAATATTCAGTTTTTCTTTATCGCGATTCACGAAATATCTGATGGCGAAAACTGCTCATCAGATCTCTTTTCCTTTTACTGTGTCAACGCAGTGCACTTATAATTTTAAATATTATAATAGCAATTCGTGTCCTATACTTTAATTCTCGCCTTAACTAAAAGTTGAGCGACTGGCCACAAAAAGTAGCTAGACATAGTTACATGCATTCAAGTTAGGGCTTATATACCTATCTATAATATTTTATAATCTCTTCAATCATTCTACATTTCTGATATTCATTTTTGAATGCTGAACACCTTATATTTTAAGTATAAGTTTAGTATGCTTATATGTGAACCAATTCATCGATAGCTTTTTTTGAACGGATAAATCGTAAACCTGGTTGTCTTTGTTAAATGCGCCATGCATTAACTTTGCTCAATGTTTATTTTATAAAATAAACCTATTTATCGATAAAATGGTATATATTTCACATTAAGTTATCTACTAATATAGGACAATTCACGCCGAGTTATCTAAGGACCTATATTAAGATTCGTTCCAATCGGTTTCCGTGATCATGGCAACGTTTTCACCTTTGCCAGGCAAATATTCGAACTCCCACAAGGAGTTAGCTAACACGAGGGTCTCTCCTTCGGCTAGTTCAAAACTGAGCGTGTAGCAGTCGTCCTCACAGGGCGCGCGGGGCCGAAGCTGGACAAAGGTCTTCCCTTTCAACTGAGACATGATAACCAGTCCCACATCCAGCTCCAAATACTTGTATCTATGCGTATCATAGTTTTTGGACAATAACAACCAGTTGAAATGCGAGGGCGGGATATGGGGTGACAGGAAGTAAGGTCTTGGCGCTAGGATCCTAAAGGACTTGACGGCGCGGATGTCACAGTTCTGGAAATGAACGAACCAGCTCGGTATGTCTGTGTTCGTTATTCGTGAGACTATTTCTTCCAAGTCCATGGGCTGCCGTCCTATTCTGATGTTGGTGAGGATCCTGCAGGGCACGGAGTCGCGCAGCCGGTCATCGTCGCTGATCAGGCCGGTGAGGTTGAGCTCGGCGCGGGACGACCAGTCGTAGTGGGCGTCCACCACGATAGCCGGAGCCCCGCGCAGCAAGTGATGGTTGAAGACTTCGTTGTACGATGTATCGGATAAACGAGCGATGCTTTCTGTAAAGGTGTTTTAAGAATTTAATACTTGGCTACAGAGGATTTCTTGTTCTGTTGTCATTTATTTTATGCGGTTTGCTAAATGTTAGATACATTTTCTTTAAGATTTGATTAATATTGTAGAAACAGAGCAGGCTGTTGTATTTGACATATTCAGGGTCGAAACTCGAAGAAACTTGAGGCTAATCGTGATTAAATTATATGGGGAATACGTAAAACTTAAAGGTGCTAGAAAACGTAAAGCAATGAAAGAGATGTTCCATCTGAGTTCTAAGTATTTATTTCTAAGGTCACGTTTAGATAAATGTGATACCTACAGAACAATTATATTGTGCGTATACTAATGTAAACATATCTATAAACATTGCTTTTTTTATTTTATTGGCGACACAAATTACCGCTATAAGTAACAAAGTCGCATTGACGGAAATTTCCTTATTTTATAAATATTTGTTTCGATCATCATTATTAAGTAAATATCACTACTGCATCCTAATAACTTCAAATCTTATTTAATTTAAACAGTTAAAGTCAAATGATTATTTAGATTGGAAACTTCTGTAGATAGCTGCAACTTTTGCAAATCCACTTTTTGAACAATCTTTTTGCAGACGTCCTAGCCATCTGAGGAAAAGAAAGAAAATTATTTTTAATTTTAATGCAAGCGAAGGCTCGAATATTATTAAGGTACGCACATACGCTTGTAACGAAAAGAAAAAAAATGTATCGTATTATATAATACGTTATACAGAGCCTCTATCAAAACCTTTTTTTGCATGTCAGTATATGAATACGTGTACGGTGTAACAACGTGAATACACACCAAATACAAAGCAAGCATTACTTTAAAATCAATGAATATAATTGCAACAAATATTTGATGTAAACACTTACTGACTGCCTCGCAAGCTATGCAATCCGTTGTCGACACTCCCCCATCCACGTTCGGCGGCTCTGGCCTCGCGATCATACACTTGTTATGGTACAATGGTGTCCAGTCCCAAACAGGCAGTAATTTTATCAGGACAATCCTTGCCACAGCCGAAGCATGCCATTTAAACGTATCCGTCTGGCTAACAGTGTAACCGATCGCCATCCCCATTATCAAAACGAGAACCACCCTTGTCCATCTTTTGATGGTGGATTTTCTCACAGCGTTTGTCAAGGGGCGACATATCAAATCCATTTCTTCATCACTCATCCCAGCTTCCTTACAATATTCGTAAAAAGAACGCACTTCTGAGTTGATTAAGTCGAATTTTTCGCGTTGAGACATTTTTGCGCCGTTTTTGAGACTCATCTTGATGACCTAGTCCCACGACGATCAATAATAAACTCGACGGTTTATTGATAGGAATGAAATTTCGCGCGCGCGCGGAATGCTCGATTTGTTTTGAAATGTTGCAGTTCTGCCTCAGGAAAGTCAATGACACAGCAAATATGTCAACTATGTTCATATCGATTCATAGAATTCCTTTCCTAAAAGCGTTAGTTTAATGCATAACGTTATACCATTAATTATCTCAATACTTCATAATTTATTTCAAATACAAAGAAATTCTTATTAGTTTTATTTACACAACGCATCACACAACTCGACTAACATGTAAATAGTAATATTTAAATTAAAAAAATACTAACAACTGTAGTGCTTTTTATCACATAAAATTTCTGTTATACTATTTGGAACATGATTAACAGTAAAAAGGGTGGGCTTTCTAAATTTACATTAAAATATTTCATTTTCGTACAATTAAACCTATGAAATGGTCCTACCTCTCGTCTTTTTTAATATAGCAATACTAAAAGTCAAATACCTCTGCGCCATATTGAAAGTTCTAAAGTGGGAAGTCGGTCAAACGTTGACCCTATTAGTTATTTCTATTTATTGTATGACGGTATTTATAAAAAAAGTTCTTCTAAAATTTTCTTACACTTTTAGTGAACTATTTGTTGTGATTGGAATAATAAAAAGTGTATAAATACAAATTTGCAATTCGCCTAATGAATACGTCACAGCGCCATGTTGTATTCCTGCGCTGATTGCAGGCACGAGAAATCTGCCAACCCGTTTATTTTCCGGGATTAGTTCCCGAGAATAAATCGAACTGCGATTTTGTACTCAAATATATTTTAATTTATATTTGTTGGCAAATGTCAAACAACTTTTGTGGAATAGATGCATCCCGGTCGTCGCATTTTGAGTGCTAATTCCTAATATCTACTGCATTTTTGTGCATCCGCGAAAGTTGAAAGGACTGTGTTGTAAAAGAAAGAAGTGATAATTAGCCAAAATTCCGGTCCCTACGCGCAGACGAGAAGGTGCCTACCCGCCGGGGCAGTCGGGCGAAGGAGACATGAACAATAAACGCAAAAATCGCCAAGGGCCGCCGAGGTAACTACCTACATTTACTATCATCTTTGAGTATCGAGCTGACATGTCTTTGTTGTTGGGACCTGTGTTCGTTTAGCAGCGAACATTTCGTTGTCACGTTGACAGATTTTGGGAGGTTGTTAAGCGTGGATACGCTGACAGTGTAAACAAAAATGAGATTGTGTGATGTGAGATCGGCGCGTGCGATGCGGCGCGTCGCGGCGCTCTAGTCTAGATGTTTGGCCTACTTTTGCTCCGTACTCGATACGATTAATATAGCCGTCTGATCAGCTGTTGGCGATCCCAGTACGCTAGTCGCAAACTGTACTAATTATGAACTGCAATTTACTATCTAAGCTCAATATTGCTAACTGTCACTTTCATAGTTGATTCTGGTAAAACAAGCTGCATCTAAACAGTGACCAGTGTTGGAAGAACTACACTATATCATTCTGTAATAGGAAGTAAGGTAAATGCTTTTATTTTCAATCACTTTCACTGAATCGTATGATGGTGGATATAATTACTGGCAAAGGTCCAAAGTTCTTAATTAGAATTCTCTTATTGCTGTTAATTTGTGGTTAACGCTGATTATAGCATACAAATTTTGACTTTGTCCGGTACAATATCATGAACTTTTCATCTTCTAGCATTCTTTCAATCATTTGACAATAGCATAAACTGATTTTAACTGATCAGAATTGTTACAATGCTTTTGAAGAATGGCTGTATAAAAATGTAGTTTCCGTTTTTGAAATTTCTATGAATATGGGAACTCAGAGCATGAACAGAAGAGATTTACATAAGACCCGAGTATGGTGTGTGAGTTAGTACCTGATCTAATATGCTTTTAGGTAATGTCTGTAGTATTTGCTAGGTTACCGCATAACAGAGTCACTACACCCAAACCAATACAATAGTCTAGCGTGGGAAGTTAGACGGTTGATTCAGTTTCCTTTTTATCAATGAACTCTAATTGCATGCTTTCTTTGAGTTTGTTTATGATATAATTATAGTAATACTCTTTTATATGTTATTGAATCTTGGATGTTTCTGAGTTTTGTTCTTATCATGATTTATGCATAGTGTTCTGGTATAATATGTATTTGAAATAATATGTATCTGTTTCAATATAATGAATCCTGCCACATTCTATCAGGGATCATCTATCTCATTCAGGGACTTAAAAATATCAGCCTGAAAATATCCCAGTTTTGGGCATTTGTTTCACCCCTTATGAAAAGAACAAACTTTGATTCCAACGATTATCGGAAGAAATAGATGAGAATTAACTGCTATTATTAAGTGGCTTTTTTACTTATTTTTTAAAAACAATGTGACAATGATTATAAGCGTAATAACATTCAAACTAATGTATTAGGTGTGTGTGCTATTGAAAAGGCAAAAGCACGTGAACCATTGTGTAGTTCTGACTTAACATTTATTATTGATTCACAAATATGGAAAAAAAATATTTTGTGAATTAATATGAAATTATTCTTATACAGATACATCTTATTAATGCTTTTTAATTTTTATGTAGTTAGGAATAGAACTGAAACAGCTAAATCAATTTATTATGCTTTTTATGTAGATAGGATCTGAACTGAAACAGCCAAATCAATTTATTGTTGTGATTCGTCTCTTACTACTGACAATTTAAAATAACAATATTATATTTTATTATTTGAATGCAAAAGTGATCTCTATCTATGTCAGTATTAATATCTTGCATTGCATTGCCAACTTTCTAAGAAAATATGATAATTTGCAACACAAATGAGATTGGTTTACCATACTAGGTGTATTTTTTGTATGTATGAATATAAGATACATCCTGTTTGAAAACATAAATCAGTATCTACACTGATTGCTTTGTAGATCTCGATTAATAAACCAAATACATTTATAGTTGGTTTTAAATACAATAATCATGAATTCATTCAATATTACAAGTATTTTATATGAAAAGGACAGTCCGTAAGTAGAATTGGTGTGTTAAATTATGAACACTTCTATGTCTCTATAATATTTATATTTTTCACAAAAAATATTGAGGTACAGTTACTGTCATATAGGAAAAACATTTAAAACTGGAGCAGAATATATTAGAAACATGATTATCTCTTTATACAATGGATAAGATATTTAGCCATATTTTGTGACAAAATTAATTAACAACAACAATTTTGTTATGATAATATGTTTCCTGAAAATAACTTCAAAGCTTACTTTTACTATAAAGTAACCCATAGTTATTTTTTTTTAACATATGCCACAGTTTTATGAAGTTTATTTTAATTATTATCTGTTTAATACTTCTGATTCTGCAATCAACATTAGCTAAAATCTTACCATATGGAAGGAAGCCTGTGCCCTGCAGTGGGACATCTACAAGCTGGTATTATATTAAATTTGATTTTGAGTGGATCAGATTCCAGATATCTGATCTCCTGATGACAGGATTAGATAGTTTGAGAAAAGGCTCAATAGAAAAAAAGTTTAACAGCATTCGACAGGCTGTTCTGTTATCAGCAAAGTGATAGACATTGTAAGGAAACGAGCATGAATAAGATTTTTGTAAGCCCTGTCTAACGCCTATGGGCCTTTCAAACTCTAACACCAGGTTATACATTAATAACACTCAAAGAGTATATACCTTTTTATTAATGTTATAATTGTGTAACATACACAAATAATGTAACATATTGTGATACATGCAAAACCAAATACTGCAAACTTATACATAATTTTCAATTTCTATTAGATAACTACTGCATACAATATTCCTTTTAAAATCTATGCTTACTGCATGCAGCATGAGACTAGTATAAACAAATTCTATCCATTGTATTTTTCATATTTGACTGTATAACAATACATATTTAATCTGAAGTTCAGGTTTAATTTGTTTACATTTTGTTAAGCATCATTGAATGAAGCATAATAACTAAATCAATTGCATAGGTGATTAACAAGTAAATAAAATTAGGTTTGTTTCATGTTATCAATGAATGAAATTTGTTTGTCGGTCCAATTATTATGTATTTTTAAACAGTTATAACAAGATATAAGACAGTCACAAACATTTACATTCATGCTTTAACCAACTTTTTTGTTCATTTCTACTGTATAACTCTACATTATGTCACAGTTTAGCTCGTGAACTACAATTAACAACATATTACAACAAGTATTGAAAATATACTATTTCCAGTACAATCATTTATAAATGTATGTTTGCCCTTCAATTATCTATTTAGTTTTTTGATTGTGAAATAACAGGGTGTCCTTGAAATATTCAGCTTTTGCACAGCATACTGTATTGTCCCACTTCTGGGAAATACCATTCCCATGGCCTTTCGTGATGTCAGACATTCCAATACTTGTTGTTTATGGCGTGTCGTAAAACTGCATGTTTCAGAAATTCCTTGTATTTTTTTTTAAATAATTGATAATTAAACTATGGCATTTAAAATTGGCAAGTGTGTTGAAACTTCTTAGGTTATTTAGTCTATTTATCTTATTACTGGTTCTTTTGGAACCTAAATTCTAATTTTAATTTTATTGAACTTTCAGTCATCATCACCTCCTTTACCTAAGTCTCCCTTTTACAATTCCATTGTTCTCTCATCGCATCCATCTTAATTATTTTTGTTTTTCCTTGTTTTCGTTCCTTGACTAACATTTGGTCTTAGTTTCAAGTAAAGTTAGTAGCAAAAAAAAAACAGTGTATTTTGTTGCAGGTTTAAAAAAAACATGAACAATAAATATGTCAGTTTACGTAATAACTCTGAAGGCAGCTAACGTCTTCAGCATGTCTACTACCTATTTGTTACTCAAATAAAACAATGGTAGATCACGAATAGACCTACTAAGTATAGGTCAAGGGTGCAAGCTGATGACAATGTCATAAATCGTTAATATTCACATCCTTCACGTTACATCATTGTAAATTACATAAAACTTATTAAAACGTAAATTTTAGTAGCATTTAATTGTGATTTATTTGGCATGTTGCAGTAAATTTATATAAATTTTCTTACTTATGCAAGAAAATAAGCAAATGGTATAATATTGTAACATTAATTTAAAGAAATAACAATACCAAAGCTATTCTGAATATTTCTTTTTTTAAGAATAGCGGTTGAATGGATTTGTCGAGTTGTGAAAAACTACTGCTTATAGTAATCGCTAGTAAATCGTTTTTTAATGTTTTATTCATTGTTAATATGTGTTTAGGTAGAGAGGTACTTGAAATAAGTGTCGAGTTTTGCGTCATAAAAGGTCTGAACTTGACTTACTTTGGTAGAAAACCTTTATTTTATCAATTAAAGACATTGATTCAGATAAAATTACCATTGTTATTGTTTAATTTAGAGCTAAATACAAAATCCTCTAAAAAGTCTATAATATATTTTAAATAACAAAGAAAGTAAGTACCCATTAATAATAACACGTGCGAGGATAACATTAATCTAAAAACAAGTGTCGCAAACCGGCGTCATCCTTGCCCTTGAGACGACAATGAAACCTTTTTACACGTAACCTTATAAATAGGCCCTACTCACAATGTCAAAAACCTTGTTTTAGGTTTTTGTTTACACTAGTACGTCATATCAGGTCATATCGGATTTCGTTGATACTTTTTTTGTTATGAAATTGTTCATTAAGCTGCAAGTCATTTTGTGATAATCGCGAAACTGGATTGTTACTTGTTAGTGTCTGAACGACTTTCTAATTAGATAAATGTTTTTAAATGGTGTTTATTGATTATTTAAGTATCGATTATACAAATTGGGTGATTAGACTCTAGTGCAAAAATATTTACACTTATTGATGACGGGATCGAGGTATGATAAACTTTTATGTTTTGAATTAAATTTGAATTTATTCTAAGTTTACACGAGGTCACTTCGTCAGGCGGTAATTTTCAGATTAATATTTACATGCTGTGACAAATAACGCGGATTTTTGCTTGTTTTTATGAGTATTTTTCTCAAATCCTGACGTTACCCCTTACCATCTCACCGCATTATCATCACAAACTCCTAAACATCTCTTTTCAATATTGGTATAGATAATACCAAAATCTCAACCCAGTATCCTAACTAAACTGCGACAAAACCATTTGCTTTCCTGCTCGAGTGCAATTCTAAGCAAGCTTACGTGCCTGCCTCGGATCGGCACCCAATACTATATCATAATCAATACCGCTTGAATCAATCATGTTTGGAGACAACATTGTACCTATAATATACAATACATTTACACAACTGTCTCGTTCAATATTTGAAAGGTTTTCTTTCAAGTATCTAATGGTATTAAATTGTGTTTGCTTAGATGAGTTGTGACGTATTGAAAAGTTAAAGGCGATGACAGGCACCAATGCCTGATGACAGTTTCAACGATGCGTGCTTATGTACGAAGTTTTCTACGGTTGATGTTTAGAGCATTGAGTGATATTATAGACTTGTTGTGTAGGATCTAAAGCGTATACCAGCCTTTTAATGTACTACATACTACATAAAAATCTCTTGCCATATGGAGAAAGATCGACCATTGATCGCTCCCGGTTCAATCAATCAATCAATTCAGATTATCGAGGTCCATTGCTGGACATAGGCCTTTGCCTGTGCCAGTTGGTGATTCATAATTCTAATATTTGTTTTCCACAATTGTATGTTGTTTGTAATCCACAAATATTTAATTACCATAAATGCAATCCATTTATGTACTCAAAGGATACAGCATGCAAGTGATTGTCACTTAACCTAAAAAAAAAACAAACGAGGAATTGTGCTTAGTTTAACTCTTAGTAAAAACTAAAGATATAACTTATTCAGCCAGAACTAACGTTGTGAGCTGAATTAGTTTGCTTAGTCAGCTTTCCCCTTGACTCAGATTATACCAACATTAGAAGTTACATAACATGGTTTAATTACTAGTTCTAGTACTGAAATCAAACAGAACTCACTCCTCATATCTAGATAGTTATTAAGATATCTATTTATGCAAGGATATGAAAATATACATGAAATTGACGTACATAGTTATATTATTATGGTAGAATTTCCATTTTATGAAAATGGCTTTTATAAATATGTGTTGTGTTTCTACACACGTTCTACATACGTGCACCTCAAAATCTCAAGTATTGTGACTTGTGAGACCATCAAGAATCTCTCAAATCGAATAACATTAATTTCATAGTAAACAGTTGTTTTAAATAAATACTAATTAATATACTAATCACTAAGCCAACAAGGCAAGCCAATAGAATGTAATATGGTATTCACATAATAGAATGTTTCTTGAGAAAGTCGTATTTATAAACACTATAAGACACAGCTGAGTTGTGAAAGTCATCGCAAAAGCGATAAATTGCTCTATGTTATTTGCTGCTTACTTACAATGAAGAAATAATAATGCTATTATACTTATGTATGTATTACGTATGGATATAATAAAATATTCTTCCTGTGTTCGTGAAGTTCTGATTCGGAATTTTTGATCCGGCCTATTTTACATGATATTGGATTATATGCGTTTGCTATCACACAAGTTCATAATCAAAGTACAATAAATTGTAATATTTTCTGTGATCTGTTTTCTCTAAGATCCTAACTAAAATATCAGTTGTTCTCAATTCTAAATCGCCACTTTAAGTCTATAACTCTCTTAACCAGGAATTTTATTTCGATAAAATACTAAGTGTGTTCATAGAATTGACCGTTTAAGTTGAATATAAAGTAATGGCATTAACATTTTACTATACGATCTACATTTTCCTTAATATATCACTGGTAATTCCGATGAATCGTTTGACCAGTCAAATGTGTTCCTGATCAATGAATTGTCGTAGTGTACATGAAGTTTAAATTATAACAATGATGTAAGCATTCTTAGTCGTGAATGTATCATTCCAACTCAGCTTAAAAAAACTCAAGGGCAACGCTTTTCAGACAGGTCAACATCCTTTGATATTCGCTACTGAAACAATATGTTCAGTTTTTAAGCTAGATAAATCATATTTTTTGTCTCAAAACACGGATATTCAACGGCCATGTCAAGTTTGTGATAAGGGTCCATAGGTTAAAAGAGAAGACTCTCAAGACTTCAAATGGATGTCAGTTCCATTTTATATGTTCTCGCTACTCAGTAATCCGTTTGTGATTGTTCGACTTAAATATACTTCCGTTTCTACTGACCTATGTATGCTAGTCGTGTATTAGTCATACCCATTGGATTTGTCGTTATCACACAGCGGGCATCCGTTGCCCCTCGTGAAATTAACCAGCTCTTATCATTTGTTTTGAAAATAAAACTATGACTTTATCACTCTAATTTGGTAGTTACTTGTGTTGGGCTATCTCAAAAGCTTATAAGTCAAATTAGAAATTGACCTCAGATCGTCATATTACAAAACCTGATTTTTACGTACGTTACTGAAGACAAAAATCAATATAGATGCTACAAAAGTTAGTAACTAATATCCGATAGGGTTATATCAGATATTCAAAATCCAAAGATTTATATTTAGCGTATCGAATATTTTTCATTTTCTTTACCCGCTGGAAATCCTCATCGACTTAACCGAACCCAACATGCATTAGAGGATTAAGACAACCTAATCTAGTAATGCAGTCCATTAGTAGGTTTCAAAAAGGCTAAAAATCAAACAGTAAGACCGCTCACACTGAAAGAAGAGTATCTTTTGACGCCACATAGAAATAACCCAATGCGTAGCATATGATGTGGTGTAATAAAAATGTTTTCATCACCTTCTACCACTGTATTCAGTATTTAACGATGTTTATTTGTTGTCCAGGTCACCACGGGGCCGCGTGGTACCAGAGGGCGTCTACAACAACGCACACTTCATGCACGCCGCGACGTCGCACGTCGGCGACATCGTACAGGTGCTCACGCAGTCTGGAAGCTTATGGGAAGGAGTCTTTAAAACTTTTAGCGCACAATTTGAAGTAAGTACTGTATATAATATGCTTACAGTCTGTCTATCACCACGTCATTCAGATACCTCTGTTCAGCATAATCTGACGAACACTGCCATTCTACCCCAGCATGGAATAAAAACGCGCTTAGCATTAATAACTTAGTATTTCCTGTAGGTACGTAGTTATTTACCTGTCTAGCCTTATTCTGACGTCATATGTTAGTATAGACACCAATATCTAGATAAACTGTCTGTTGTACACCGTTTTCTGATAGCATCGTTAATCAATCATTCTCTATATGAAAGAGATAAATACACTTATGCCTACTCAGAGCTTAGCCAAAAACATGTGCTTTGTGCCAAAATAGACGAAAGACGAACTTCAATGAGTATATCCTGACTTTAGAATTCACGTCCATGTTAAATTTTATTGTTAAATGACTGTGCATTAGAATCAAATGCATTTAATAAGTAATTTTGTATTGCAGAAAAATGACAATCTATAAATAAACACAATTAAATGTCACTTGATATTACTCTTTGGCTATTTAACAAAATGTCTGCAATTTAGTTAGGCAACAAAGCTTAGATTACTTATTTAAATGAGAAAAGAGCTGATAATTATAGTACCACAGTTTACTAAAAGGAGCGCATTACTTACTACACAGGACGGCGAATTTAAGCAACTTTTAAGAAGCCTCTTACTCCATTACTTAATAAAAACAATAACATTGTTCACCTTACAAAAATTACGTAAAACTTTTGTCGAACAACTTAGGAGTTCCAAACTAATTACTTCACACCAAAAGGGTCTCAAACAATGAAATTACTACATCCAGTTGGTAATAATGTTCTGAAAATAGACGAATTCGTTATGCAACTGTCGATTTTAGAATATCTTGTGACGTGTCGCGTAGCAGTGTCACCTGTCCCGGTGGATGATATGTGGAAACTATTGTCACATCTTCCTCTGATATTTCAGACGCATAGTATTCATAATTGATTAGCTATTGCGCGGCTGTTCCTCGGATTTCTATGAGAGAAACCAAAATTAACCTCAGATTTCAACATAGTGAAACATGATAAACACACACGGAACTTAAAATGTCGCTTATTTACACAAGAGTATGAAAAATAAAAATAGAGAAGGAAAGCTCAGTTTTTTATAGCATTTAAAAATCAAAAATAAGTATTACCTTTCTGAATAAGTTTCCGGTTTTAGGGACTAGCAAAAACGCCTCATTTGTCCCCCCTTTAACTGCCCAGACTTACATTGATGAAGCGATTGGCTCTTAAAACACACCAGTCGCTACATATCCTAGTCGCAACGGTTCCTAGCTTGATAAATGTGGACTATATATCAGCATACCATGACAAACAATTGCCATACTAATACACTCGTTCTTATATGATAGATTTACCATTAAACCGCATGGGAACATATCAGTTGACCAAATAAACATTAATAAGGATTGAATATAATAACCAAAGTACAGTCAGTTGTTTTTATGATTACTACGATCTATTTACGTCTTGTCACATGATTAGGTTAATGATCTTTTCGGTATATAAATAGGTTGCAGTTTTAGCCTTCACCGATCCCAGATCGAATACGTTCTCGAATGTACTAGTACCGGTTTGGAACTTCTTAACGTTAAATATTATATTGTATTTGAGAATTGTAAGGGTTTCAAAATTGACTTTCTTAGTCATTAGTAGTCGGTTTAAAGAGGAAATAAGATGACGGTAAAAAGTCAACTTCTACTATGGAAAGTGGTAATAGGAAAAGGAACTGACGAAAATATATTCTGCATTATGTCGTACTGTGTTTGATTTTGTCAAGTCTTACAAGCTTAATTAGCACCCCATTCTTGATATTTGTTCATTTAAATTTTGCAGACTATCACTCATGCCTCATGCCCTGCCTTAAAAAGAGGAAATCTAAGATAAAGTAATGAGTCTAGCTGGTTAACGAACTTCCTTCCTAGACTTAATAATAGTTTTTAAAAAATTACCCAAAATTATAAAATAAATTGTGTTGTTAATAAATCTGTTGCTTAATAAGTGAAAACGGCAATGTAAATGACAATCAATTTTCAGCCGCACACAATGAGGCCTGCTTTACATATTAACGTCCATTGATACGCGATTATGTAATTACGTCCCGTATAAACGTTGTACTAAAAGTTTCATGAACATAAGAGTGAGGCCATAAAACGTACTGAAGTATATACTTTTTTCTCTACGACATATAAAAACGCAATGTAAAAGCCGTTAAATTGATTGACGATCTAATGTCCCCATATAATCGCGTGTACTCAATTCAGGGGCGATATTGTAACCGTTTACCATTCGTACGAGTGGACTTATGTTAACGTTTTGAAATGACCAAGCTAATTGCTTTACAGTTTATTTTTGTACACAAAATCTTTTTTTTTTGGTGTTCGTTTGGTTCTCAGTCTATTGTCAGGCAATTTTTAACACGAATGAGTTTGGTGATTGACGTGCCATATTCTATATACATTACATAGGGATTATAAATAAAACTACTATGATATTCCTGTACAAAACGATATTAAAGGCGAGGCTGCAATAGTTGCAGTGGTCTCGCAGGCCCGGGCCGCGAGCATACTATTATATAACTATAAATCATAGAGTAGGAACGACCCTGTAACTGACGTAAATGTGCAGACTTCCTCAGTCGCACCGCGCCCTCCACGCGCTCGCCGGCCGGCGAACGTTGGAACAGAGCTTCACGCCGCAGAACATTCTATTAAATAATCACAGTTTATAATAATAATAATAATAAATCTTTATTTCAGACCAGGTCCATATAAAAAGTAGGTAACACAAAACATCAAAGAAATAAAATAAAATACAAATTACAACACAGTGTGAAGGCTTAACCAGTGTCTTAGCAACTGAGAGTCCCACCTATCAGTCAATACGTTTAGGACGCTATTGGTGCTAGTCCGCACTCGGTGAAGAAGTAAGCACTGCGTTTTCTGATGATGGCATTAAAACCATCAGTGTGCGCGTCAGCAAACATGCCCGAGGCACTGCAGAACCGCGGCAACCTGAGCAGCGTCCTAAATGTATTGTTGTATTGTACACGCAGGGCGTTATACGTCATCCGCGTATAGTTTACCCACAGAGAACACGTATACAATGACTGGCAATAGGCTTTAAACAAAGTCACTTTTACCGAATCACTGCATCGCCGAAACCTGCGGGCCAACATATTGCTTCTGACCGCCAGCGCCAATGATAAACGTAATCGAACCAATGACAGCTCGCGTCACACATGGAAATAGGCTAAGTTCTGATTGAAGCCTGATAACACTACGGAATTCACGTCCCACCACAGATCTCAATCATTCTAACCAATGCAGTGCTGATAACCTATTTTGAACACATATTGCTTGCATTACTATTATTTTAGCGATTGTTTTGCAAATTGCGATAAATATTCATATTTTGTTTTTCCAACTTAAATTATCGCGTAAAAATATTTATTTTGTGTGTGCGAAATAAAATGCATCCCGGTAACGCAGCAGTTTTGTGTTATCTGCGCTGGCGTGACCCCCACGAAACTATGAAATGTAGGTCGAATCAATAAACGCATTGTAGCATGGTTTTGGACATTTTAAAAACGATTTTAACGTTGGCACCACCTGTGCTGAGTTTGTGTAACGCTGTGCTTTCTGTGTGCTATCAAGAGATACTTGTGTTTTTGTGATTGTGACATTATCCGGCCGCTGTTCCATCCTTTGTTACGAAAGACATTGATTTAATATACCCAGAGTGCGTCGAACCTGCGTGTTAGTGAAAAGTGCAGTGTAATATACAGTTATTCAGTCTATCAGTTTATTTGAGAGCCCTCACCCCACTGTCGCCACTGGACATGCGCGGTAAACCAGCTGATTTTATGCCTTCCTTTTCGAGCTCTATTTAAACCTATACGGAAATGGAATCGATGTTCTTAGGGTGATCGAAATAAACTACGATCATTATTTCATTATTTGAAGTACTTAATAGGAAATGATAGATTCAGATCGTGAATGAATGTTCCCTGGAAATCTTTAGCTGAGATGAATGCACATCCTTTATAGGTGACTGCACCGTAAAATCATTGCTCTCCTAGCTAATAGGTGGCGCTGTAGCTCAGTATTCCCGGGCGGCGCTATACGGGATGGGGTTAGCCTAACGTTGCCTCACCAGTCAATATCATAAATTAAATACTCAGAGATCATGTGTTATATGGTGCAACCTAACTTTATTGGCAAGTTTCTTTTTATATTTACACCATTTCAATATCATTGTTATACTAAGTACTTTCTTTGCATAGTAATAGACAGCAATTTGAATATACTAGTTTAATCTTTCAAATTTGCATGTACGTATTGTGTTCTTTATTTCTTGCTTTTTAAATAGTTATTGCAACAGCATGCTATCTCAAAACGTATCTACCGTTAAATCATTCAATTGTATGATTAATTTTCACACGAAAGTCGTAACCTCCGTTGTTTTACGACCAAACATGTTATTTCAATATTCCACTTTTGCTTTTCATTACGGATTTTTAGAGTAATTAAAAATTTTAAGCATTCACCTTCGTGATTACATTTTCTAACGGTTGTTCCTTTATGCCCCCCCCCCCCTCATACATCAAACGTACTAAATTAGCTGGATACTCAAATTGAAGTCATTGAATTATGTGGTTCGCTAAACCCTAGACATCCCTTTCATATGAAATATTCAATTATTAAGAGTACTGCGTTGCAAACCTGAAAGATTTGCGCTGATGGAATGCATTACAGCAAAGCATTATAGTGTTAGTTTATTCTACTTCTTAGGGGACTGAGATAATGACTATTTAAAAAAAATGAAAGCGTAAGGTAATTGTTAAAGTTTTCTCAGTAAGTAACTTGAATCATAATTATCTTATTATGATCCATTACCTTACCTTTTTATGATCCATTTCCTAAATAAAATAAAAAAAAAAGGTTACTCCTAAACAAATAAATCACTACGTAAACAAATAGCTCACGTGTATTTAAAACCTAATCATAAATAAATACCTAATTAGAATAACGTATTATTTACGCTAACAGAACATGCAACGGAAGCAAACGTTGACCTCACAATAATGTCCAGTTAATTCAACAAAACTAGCAAGACGTTTCCCCGACCTTCACGCGAACTCGGAACGTACTGTGCACCACACAACACTGTATACACAGCATCCTTATTACAACTCTCTAAGGCTCACTTTTGTTATTATTTCGAGCTTCAATTTGTGGAAGGTTGTACGTCGAGACGGTGAAAATTCCTGTCTGATGACACACGCTAATTGACTCTTGTTTTACTCTTCTGAACGACCCCACGCGGCCGTGAAATTGTCACGCGAATTGCGACGTATTACACGTAAATGCATAAAACGTATAAACTCCTTTTTGCATGGTACGTGTACACAACTTGGTGTCAGAGTTCCTCTGACGTAGCGTGGACCTTTGAAATATTCAGGCGTGCCAGTATCCTGACATTGTTTTCCTTCATCCAAAACGTACAAAGAAACTCATGTGATTCGATATACCATACACCTCCTAGCTTTTAGTAATAATGATTACGTTAAAAGGTATTTTGTTTATTTTATAAACACGTAAAAACCCAGACGTATGTTTGTGGTCGCAATAAACGAAATAGATATTGATTGGGTAAGAATTTTGAGACGTCTGCGTCGTTTTGTTTCTTATTTCTTTGTACATGTACAAAAATATATTTTTTCACTTTTCTGGATAGCTTTAAGTATGATGGATGAGAATGATTGAATTTGATAGCCAATAACTGTTGAGTGAATCATCATCCTCTGTTCAGATAGGTCAATGGTCGCTGAACGATTTTCGCACGTGGCGTAGGACGTCTTTGTTTAAATATACACTATTCTTCTAAAAATCTCATAGTGCTTGTTTTGGCTTAGATAAGTGATATCGCTTTTTGGAATGTATGTAAATAGTAATACGGGATCTCCCGATCGCATGTTGTCTATATTCTGGTTTTTTTTTATAACTACCGAAAATGAAGTTATATCGCACGTTTAAACCTATACTGACACTATACAAAAATCCTCATTTGTGAGGAGAGCAAAAAAACAATTTTCTTTAAAGAAATTTGTACACTGAAAAGAAAAGATGAACAATTTCGTTATTCGATGACAAGGATATTAAAGCATGATATTAAATCTCATATTTAAGAGGAAAATAACTAAAAAATTTGAATAGAAAAATATTGTTTTTACCTTATTTGTGTTATAGTGTCAGTTTTACTTTCACATTTTTAATTTTTTATCTCAAAATGTCGTTTTACTCCGACTTTTGAATGGGAATTCAATTTTTAAAGGTTTAATAACTACGAAATTTTAATCTATACTAATTACTTAAAGTACTTTTAATGAAATCTAAAATATTTTCGCGTAAAAAATTTGACGCTGCAGACTATGCAACAGTTATTGTCATAGGATCAATAAAACAAATGCACGTCTACATAAAATATTTATTAAAAAGAAACGAAATAATTATTAACTGTCTGTTAAATAATTAAAATAAATTTTAATAACATTCTTTTATTTAAGAAACAAAAATAATCTCAAAAGGAAACATCTAAATAATAATTAGGTATCTGTTATTAAACAATCAGTCTAAACTCTCTATGAGGTAACTTCTGTTCTACATTTTAATCAGTCTTTGATTACAGAAGGGGAAGAAAACAATACTTAAGCTTCGCGCTACTGATACTCTTATATCACATAAAATGTCTTACAAAAAATATTTATCATGCTTGCATCTCGCGGCTAATCTTAATTCACATAATCACACTTGCCTCTCTCGGCTAATCTTAATTCACATAATCAGACTTGCATCTCTCGCTTTTACATAATAAAACAGGATGTCTTACTGTAAGTTAATATAAAAAAGAAAAAATAATCACAAAATATTTCGGTAAAACGATTCAGCATAATAGCGTGGTATTAAATTACTGTCAATTAATGATCGTAAGTCATTCTTTTTTCTGGAAGTTAGTTCCAGTTTTGCATTATTCAGTTGTTTCAAAGGAAACCCGACACAGTTAATTGTGCGCCTAGACCGTGTTTGTCTACATTGTTCAATCTCATAAAAATGATCTTCTGTAAATGAAGTCTTATAAAATATTTTTATTGCTCCGTTATCTTCTTTGACAAATTTTATTATTTTAATTTCAGATAGTCTAACTGCATCTCCATCAGTATTTTTATTAAACTTAATGCCACATTGCTGAACAAAATCTTTTAAATTATAAAAATCGGAATATGACATAGCGTTGACATTGTATGAATTACCTCGTTTTCTAGCCGTCTGTATTAAAGTAATGTACTGGTCAGGAACGAAAATTGGAGATGATTTAAGAAATTTTTTAACAGATTTTTCTATTACAGAATGAACGTTATCATTTTCATTTTGAGTGTGGCCCGATATTAAAAATTTATGGGTAATGCTCTTAATTGACAAATTAGCTAAAGCATACATGTACAAGCTAAACATAAATTGATTTTTCTGTTGACCACAACAATTGTCAGAATAAAATATAATTTCCAAATTCGGGTCATCGACTGTTTGACATTTTTCTGTAATAAACTTTAAGACGCATGAGCCAATTTCATTGGCTCCTCTCAAAGCATCTACTTCACTCCAAACATAACAATAACTGTTGTCTTTGTTAAGTTCACAAATCGTAAAGTTACATACATTTAACTTTGATTTGTAGTAAAAACTTGAGGTCTTACCCATAGGAAGCGGTAAAACCGCCTGTAAATCATAACATGCAACCACGTAACTTTTTTGCCCCTTTTGTTTGTCTTCATTTTTCTCAATTCGACTTAGTTCTTTTTCTGTGTGATGTTCTAGATACTTCAACTCGTTAGTTTCTTTTTCTATTTGACTCATATTTTCGTAAGATGTACAAAACTCGCACATGTCTTTTTTTGGAATAAAAAAGCTGATATTGTAATCTTTGTGAAATATCTTACGATAAGTGTGTATTTCGCCAGCTGGCTTTCCTTCTTCTTCACAGAGTTTTCTATAATCTCTATACAAATCAGATAAACTTTTACCTCCGTCGATGTACTCTCTACTAGTCTGTTTTCTTAAGTAGTGGCTTTCTATACGAGGAATGGAGTCAATATGACTTTTTATACCCTGTATCACTTCATCAACAACTTTTACTTGATTTCCGTGTTTGCCTCTTTTGTCAGATTCTACCATTCCGCTATCACACAACTTCTCTAAGACAGTTCTGATAGGTCTATCATTAATCCCCAGAGTGTTTTTGAAGAATATTTTGCACACCCGTATTTGTTTACCATTTACTGTTAGGTGGAAACCATGCTTTGGTTTACGATTGCTATTTTCTTTTTTGTAACTATACTTTGGTTTGATAACAGTCAAGTTCTTACTGATAAAATCCCGTTGTCGAGTAACACAACCCATTGCCCAATATAAACCAAAAATAATCGTTCTGTCACCATCATTAATTTTATCGAAACATTTCAAACGACATCGTTCTGAACAAGGCGGTCCCATGCTTCTCTGGGGCACATTTTTTTTTGATTTTGATAAAGAAACGTATTCTTTGCCTGAATTACGTAATTGTTTAGCTATTAGCTTTTTAGAATTTATAATACCCTTCCGTTTTTTCTTTGGTGGTAATATTATTAAATTTTCTTGCTCGTTGTCAGAGCTTTCATCGATAATTCTATCAGGGACAGGGTTATAATCAGAATCATTATCGTCAGGTGAAAAATCACCTGCTCTTGAAGAAAGGGTAGAAGACCTAGAACCGGTGCTTAATGATCTTTGTCTTGGTAATTCAGTTTGATTAGTTACATGTTTTTGTAGATTAGATGTGCTTGGCAAAGATTCAAATACTTTTCTTTGTATTAGTGAATTGGCGATGGGACGGTAAATGTTATCTGAAGATTTTATTGACCCCGAAACATAGGAGCCAATTGTAGAAGCAGCGCTACTTGAAGACGAAGAACTGCTCGAGGAAGATGAACTCTGAGAAGATGAGCAGCTTACCCTGCGAGATTTCTGCGAGGTCGATGGTTCTGCGCTATTTTCTGCCTGAAGATCCAGAGCGAGTTTCAACAATTTGTCTCTTCGATGCATTTTAAAAAAAACCTAAAATAATAGAAACACTACATCACTATCAAAAAAAAAAGATTACGTTTGCAAATTGATTTATTAAAAAAAATATACCTATTATTATCATAAAAGGGTTATTATAATCATAAAGGTCGTAAGTTTATGTTATCACTATGATCGCAAAAGTGACACTTTTGTAATTAATTAGGGTTCATTTATTCTTTGGCAAAATCAATTAAACGCAAAAATGACATTATTCGTAAAATGACGGTCCTTCTTTAAAAACAACTCGATTAAAATTTACCATTTTATAGCTAAATTGACACTAAACAAAAAGTGTCACTTTAGTATCAAACCACTAACTTAAATACAAAGTCACCGTAATGCAAAATGTGAACCAAACAAAAAATGTCACTTTGGAGTAAGAAAAAAATAACTACTTACCAATGATGGCACCGAAAAACTGACTTAATGACCAAAGTGTCGGTTTGTCGCTCAACAACGGTCTATTCTGGTACGGGCGACACGTGTTTTCGTGTTAAGCGTCAGTCTAGCACTGCGCGGGGTGGGGAATTTTGTTTAGTGGCAAAAGAGACTACTGCCATCTAGCAGTAGTTTTTGGCATTTTTAAGAAAGTGTCAATGCGGCTCTTTTTAGTTAGAAATTGATCAACTGATGGCGTTATTATCTCGATATTACGAAATTTTGGATAGTGACAGTTTTGGAATAAGTGTGCGATATGTTGCTTATCATTCCGTAGTTTTAACTCTAAAAAACATAGTTCTTCCACAACACAGCTAGAGACAATTTCAAAATATTCCACGGTACGTTTCGGCCATCCAATTACTGGACTACATTACCTAATTCTGCGATCCCTTGCCAAACTAACGTTATAACAGCGGTAAAGTCAGCGGTAACGTTATAACAGCGGTTTCCGCGTAAACCTTAATGCAGGAACACAAAGATAATGACTAAACACATGTTTAAGAAGTATCAATAAATAAATTCAAATAATTATCACGTCACACGCATAAGTTAGAAAGCTTGCTTTATGGTCCCACGCGTAACGGAAACCGCTTAATAATATACCGTAGATGCGCATCGACCATTAGCCATGCAATTCGACACGGTTGTCTTACCTTTAATGAGGCCATCTATGTCATTTGTACGAGTTCTAATTGCTCTGGAAATGTAACTTACAATTGCAGTAATACACAGATAGATGAGTTGATAAAATAGCCTTTGTACTGTAGGAGTTCTCTACGCGATATATTACAGGCTGTATTTTTGCTGACAGTGTCTTCCAGATACACTGGCAATGGACAGAAAACAAGAGTCTATTAGTGTTGATCGCAATTGTGGTATAGTCAAAATAAGGTACTGCCATTACAGAGTACTTAAGGCCACCTCCAGTTCTATCGCCAGACCAGCTCGAAACTACCATTTTTTTCTTTAATCCGAGAATGGTCCTAAAATCAATAGCAAGATTTATCCTGAACACAAATATAAAGACTTTCAAAGGAAACAGATAATTAGAATATCATTTATTTTTATTACCTATTACACTGACCACAACTCCTAGGTCCACTTCCCCTCAATCAACATAATAAAACCTAACAGATTTCCTGAATTAATCATTCAATACTTAGTAATTTTATCACTAACATTGCATTTGAAGGTAAACTTTAACCACATTGTTATAAAGTTTATATTTCTAAACAACTTAGTCGTCGTTCCTGGAATTACAGAGATAAACATGTATGCAGCATTTTACTATTATGCGCCATTATAATTTTATTATGTGTCTAATAGATTTGACACGGCATACTCAGAAAACCTCAGTCTAAAAAATGTTTGTGTGACTTCCTGGTATGATTGCAGTTATTAAAAATCATTTCCCGTCACAGTGTAGCCTGTACAATAGATATTTTGCCCTGCAAAGGGTTATCAGATATTATTAAACTGGTTATTCAAAACTGCGTATGAGAACTAAATTGCGAGATCAAACAAAATGACTAAAATTCTTTGTTAGATGACCACCGAACATGTTTCCATGGTTGAGTCCCCTACAATGATTTAAAACTCCCTTGTATACTAGAAGCTATAACAACCGGTTTATGCGTAAGGTATCACTGTGGTCCAAGGTCAGTCGGTCCGTTTCAAATAATATCCGTCGACAATAAAACTGTCAGCTGACGTCTACTAAATTATGGAAATTGCAGGGATAAGGATAATATAAACTGTTTTATCTGCTCAGTAGATTTTAAACACGAATTTTGCCATGACTGTCTTACAATTTTGTATAAATCTTTCAAAAGAGTTGTATGAATATTTTAAAATGAAAGGCGTTAGTACCAGCATCGGAAGTGCTCACGCAAGAAAAACAGGGTTTTAACCCCTAGCCATCAATATTGCATGTTGGCTTCCCGACACACCTCGCGTTACTATCGATTTGATCCGAACAGACTCCCTAACTAACCGCTCGAGAGTATCTATACACTTACAATTTATTAAGAACGTTTGCGAATCTTTTCTGAGCATATCTGGTGAAAATTATGGCCTATGGTGATTCTAGAAGGTTATTAGCTTTGTTCGTTTAATTCTTCCGCTAATATTAGATGTTTTTCACACTCTTATTGAGCAACTCTCAATTATTTTAGGATATAGACTTTAAAAGCTGTCAGTCAATTAAACGTGATGATTGAACAATTCTGAAACATCTGTAAAGGCTTCTACCATAAAAAAATATTCAAATTTTGTTAACAAATCGTGAATACGTATTGTAAATGTCAATACACTTTAGGACGTCTGAGCTCATATTTACGTATTGATTTTATGTCTAGACACGATTTTAAGGGAAATTACGTTAAGTTTGACGTCCTAACTGGCGCGATGGCGGCTGCAAGATCGATCGATACGGCTGCGTCTGGAACCTCTCGGTTTGTCTACCTTTAACTAAATATATTGCTGTCACTGTTACACTATATTAAAACGGACGTGATAGCAATAGATTCATAGTATACTACAGTAAGCTGGGACAATTAATCTAGAATAATCTCTACATAAGTAAGGTTGGTTTTGTGTGGGAGATTATGGTCAAATTTAATAATCTGATTTTCAGTTTATTTTTATTAACCCGATATTGAACGAAAAAAGACACAACAAAGCTTGTTACGGAAAGAATGATAAAAATCCACGTTATTAGCTGTATATTATTCATATTAACACGTATCTGTCCATACAAGAGCACTGATTTGGCGTGTAGCCAGAAAACAAAAGAAGTCAACCTATCACGGACCCTCACCGCGTCTCTAGAGCCTTTGAGGTATTTAGTTAGCCCGTTGGGTAACAAGTAACAACCTAACAACAGATTGCCGTAAAACGAACAATTTTTATCAATTTACACCATACTAAAATTGATTTTATTTTTTAGTTTATTGGTTTTTCTCTATGTAGTAAATCTTGTTAGCAAGCATTCAAATATAATTAAGATAAGTTGTAGTATTGTGGAATGTAAAGTCAGGGTAAAAAAGAGTTAAAAAAGGTAAAAAGTAGTTTAACGATGAGAACTTGAACATATAATTGTGTCGTAGTAGTATATAGGATACTATAAACCAAAGGTATCATGATACTATAATTAGAATTATGGGGTTTCCCCAACAAAACACAGCTTAGTACAACGTTTTTGTACGTTTTCTTCACTAGAAAGCTGATTAAATGTTTATATTTATAGTGGAAACCCGGCTTTATGATTGTACATCAATCGCTTTTCAAAACATCAATGAATAAAGCATTATACGAATCAATGAATATATAGATACAACTCGTTGTGGCACGGTTCCTTGTTATGACTATAATACTAGAATAAGGTCGCATGAATCTTAAATTCACGGTCAGAAAAGCCGTTGACTAGACTACAAAGAAAACTATGTATTGGTATTGTTAATAGATTATTTGGTGTTACATAATTTTCAATTATGTATGAGCTTGTGACATGATATTAAAGTGTAATTTAGTAAAGTAAAAACATGTTCGTACGTTAACAGTTTAACATTCTTCTTTTTTCCCAAAAAAGTAACAAATATGCCTTATATATAATTATAAATCTCAGTATTTATGTAAGTTTGCGGTAACACCGATACTTAATCTTTACGAATAAAATGTATTAATTAACAACATGTAGGAGGCACTCAGAAAAGGTCTAATGTCGGATTTAATAAGCTATATTAACATAACTAAACTAGCCGTGACTGTCTCGAGTCAACGTCCTTGAGTGTAAGTCTAGACCGATGTCGCCGTACCTTCACACTCGATGCCTCTGAAAAATAACCTACAAACAACAGCCTTCACGAAACACGAATTAAATGTCAACAAATGTCCGCGATAACCTTATATATCAAGTGATAATCTTCACAATATTCCGAATATCCTATCAGGCGTTTTAGTGGCCCCCGATAAAAATTCACATATAAGTCATTGACCTATCTACGATAATCCGCTCCAGCTACAAAGGGCATTGTATCAAAGCATTAGACGTCACCTGTTTTTCTTCTAAGAACGTATAACCATAAAAAATCACATTACAACGGTTACTGAAAGCGTAACATCGTTAACCTTTGACACCTAATAACCAGTGTTACTGACGCTTACGACTATGTTACTTTATTTATTTTTACGTAGTATAATTTTATTTTTCCTCTGTGTATCTTTTTGTATGTCTTGGTGATAGACGTACAGATAAAGTAACAGCATTTCAATGAATGTAACGTTTATAATATATTATTATTAAAAATGAGTCACAAATATTTTTTTTGTTTGTATCGTACTCGTGAACACAAGTCGAAAGTCGCTCGCTGAATCTCCACGTTTACATATTTTACTCATAAAGAATTATCGTTGAATACGTATTTTCAATCAAAGGAAAGATGTAGTAAAATAGTAGTTTTACAATACAAGGCCGAACTATAGAAAATATACAAGCATTCGATCGCTTTTCGTGATATCTGATGACACATTACTTACATCATTATTAATTCACCTTTACAAAAATATAACAAGGCATTAACATGATACAGGTGATCAATAAAGGACCTGACGTTACAAGATAATTAAAACAAACACTTTTATATCTCCAGGAAGTTACACAACGTCGGTGTTGCCGACAATTTAAGTGCCCAAGCAATGTAATTTATCAATCAAGATATCTAGCCAACACTTTCTAATACATTTTAAGTGCCTTGCTTAAGACTCGAAAAAGTTACCACTTGAAATACGGATCTACGTGATAATATTTCAGTTTATGATAACAATTCTTCAAAATATGGTCCATGTAACAACGCTAATAATAAAAGATTTGAACTGCTAAGATTTTCTGCTAAAACCAATGAAATTCTCATAATTTTGCCTTAGGTACAAATAAGTTTTATATTTACGTTTCTCAATTACACTTTGATTAAGTCGTCTGATCCATACTCCAGACATGAAAACCCTGAGGGCAGATTTCAATATACCACAGCAGAAATTAGTCTCAAAATAACGATTCGTATTAACTCATCCACAGGTTTCAAACTATCACAACTCCTCGCCGCGCCTTAGGTATATTTTGAGATATGAAACCCCAATAAATTACGAACAATAGCGGCACACTCGGAACAATGCATTTATAACTCGATTCGTGTTTATATTAACAATATAGGTTATTGTAAACACCCGTACCGCCATACTTTATTCTGAGAAAAAACCGCCTGTCAAATCGTTTAGTTTTTGAATGAAAATTCTAGACAGGTTGGCATTGTTGAGAATTTGTCTCATTATCAATGTTTCGCAATATGTACAAGGTGAAGTATATTCGTGAGTGTAATTTGTGGTTAAAGTAACTATTGACGAGGCTTTTATCGTCACTACAAATATTATTGGCATTTGTCTATAAAATTTACGAACGCACAAACCAACCCAACAATTATTTAAAAAGTTCTAAAAGCATTACCGAAATAAGAGCACTTTAAAGTTTCAAGTTGTGTACTAATTGGATATAATAATATTCTAAACAAAACACGATTAGTGGAACTTTTCGCTGTGTCTGCACCAAACAAGTATTTTTTTAATATGCTAATCTACCAGGAAATGAAACTGCCAGCTTATATATCAGAAACACCTTGTTTTATAATTAAACTGTAGCCAAAGCCATGATAGTTTTAATTACTTGACAGAAGCCTTGCCGAGAGAAGGAGAATAAATATTACTAGTTTTCTAAAGGGTTAGCAACTTAGGATACATAATGCCAATCCTAAATTAGTTGTAGCATGTTGTCCGTGCTCATATGATTCTTACAACCATATTAGTCAGTAAGATAACGACGTGTCTTTCACCATGAAGTTTAAGGTCATGTGCATCAATGACTAACATTTACAAAAACATAACGAAACTCCTTATTGAACATGTTTTTCTTTTTTTCCAGGTTGTTTTAGAAGTGGCTCATAGAGTCGACCAAGAAGGCGTTGTTGCCGTAGATTCAGTAGTTGAGAAATTAATCTTCAAGCCACAGGATGTTGTCTCCATTAGGGCGAAGGATTCGGACCTTGAATACGCCACCCATGACGTTTTCCAGACAGATAGTGCTATATCTAGCAAGTTTAATGGTAAGATACAATCATACTTGTAGATTAAAAAAGTTATGAATGTCCTGAGTCCTGATTTAGTCATTAGAACGAAGACTGTCCTATGTCCTGCAGTGAGATAGTTAGCGCTTAGAACGATGATATAAGACGTAATTTATTGTTGTGTTGTTTAATATATGATGCCCAAACATATGGGTTAAAACTAACCTTTGAAACGGCATTCAAAAATTAAAAAAATTAATTCAAAAAAAATTTGTCGATGCGGAACAAATTTCTTAACGCATTCGCAACGCCCAATTTTAATGCCAATTGTAATGCATTTGTATCGACATAATCATGAAACTAAACATAAAAAAAAACACAAATATAGCAGCAAAAAAGGGTCGAACACTTTGAAATATTAAACTAATTTGTAAAAAGCATTTCAAGTGCACTCAAGATAAGCTTGATGACGTCAGCTATGTTAAAATGCAAGTATTTATTGCAAGTTAGTTAAAAACTTGAAATGTTGCTTGTTTAGTTAGCAATTAATCAGTCTGACAGCACTACAATTAGTACTTCAATGGGTTAACGCTCTTCGCTAATCGAAACTTCTTTGTGCGTCAGAACCCGTGCGGCTATGTACCTTCAAAAAAAGCAAATGTAAAAAAAACTTTAGCTTGTACTCAATATAATGCGAAGATTTCCTAGATTCTGATTAGAATGACAGAGATAAGATAGGAACTATTTTGTAAAATAAGCTATTACAAGGCATTTTTTGAATGTCAACATGATGTAGCAGCTTGACGCTTTCACTAACTACTGAAAATATTGTGCAAGAAATCTAATGAGATTTGCTTGTGTCATATCTACACTAAGTATGTTAAAGATTTTGTAATATTCCACCATGTAATTATTTTACACATCTCGATCGGGCCTAACTACTACCCTCCAACTATCGACTACTTATATTTCGTGTATTGTATCAAGTCCCATGCGACAGGTGTGTCCGCAGGTAACGGACGAACAGGCGAGGAGCGCTACCTCGAACCTTGGGACGGCTGCGACGTTGAAGTCGGCGAGTCTCCTCAACTGAACGGGGACGCGCTACTCGAAGAGTTGGAGCTCGACCACCGCGCCAACGGCTGGGACGCCAACGACATGTTCCGTTAAAACGAAGAGGTGTACGGCGTACACAGTACCTATGATCACTCGCTGGCTGGCTACACGCTGCCGCTGCAGAGAAAGGATACTCAAGATTATAGGTAACTACAGTAAATAAGATAATGGGTCATAAATATCTTACAAAGATATTATAAGAAATCACCGAAAACTGGTGATAAAAATCGATTGTAATAATAAAATTGAAAAGTTTTCGTACAGTTCTAACTACTATTTTTCTCCAGGGACGCGGAAGCAAAAGCAGAAGAGATTGCAGCTGAGATAGAAAACGCGGCTTCGTCGAAGGCGCGCATCGAGTTGGAGAACGGTGACGAAGAGGAGAGTTTGCGCCGTCGTGCGCCCGCAAGATGGCGCCTCGAGCGCCGGCAAATATGTTATATCCCAACAAGAGGAAGAACATGCAGGTAAGATGTGGATGAATGTACGGTGAGTGTAATATGACTATGGATAGGTGATCCTTGATTTGCGTACGTTGCCATTTGAACTTCAAATGTTATAGCTGGCTAGCCTTAATACCAGGATGCTGCGGTACCTCGAACCCTCGGTTTCGTACGAGTCTTCTTCGCAATACCTAACCTGTAACTAATAATTGGTGTGTTTTGCTTATGTAGACTGGCAAGCTGGTAAAGCCGGGCGCGAGCAACAATGGCGGGTCCCCACCGTGTGTGGTGCGTGGGGCGCGGGGGCGCGGGCGCGGCGCTGCGGCCAAGGACAAGGAGCATCGCGCGCCGCGCCCGCACCTCGCGCCGCTGCCCGCCATGCCGCCGCCGCCCGAGCGCCGCAGGACGACGCGGTAAGCACACACACACACAGGGGGCGCGGCGCTGGCGGCCAAGGACAGGGAAGTGCTGCAGTGTCTGTGGGATTTAAAACTGCTTTCGAAGAAAAGTTCTCCCTCACAAGCCCGCTCCGACGAGCACGCATCATCAGGCACGGATCCCCTTTCCAAGGGCTTTATTTTTTCGCAAAATCATTGGATATTTGTTGATAAATCAAGGCTAGGTAGAGCGGGGACATCTAGGCGTCCTTTTGTCTCAAGGATATAATTCTATTGTCTTCTCATCTGGACCAATCGGATAGCGTTTGCGTACACAAGCGACGACACATACACATATACATCTCCTAATATGAAGTAAATCAAATGTAATATGTGTG